>NW_016107476.1:4261893-4319537 GCF_001604975.1 Cebus imitator
TGTTGACCAGGATGGTCTCGATCTCTTGACCTCGTGATCCACCCGCCTCGGCCTCCCAAAGTGCTGGGATTTCAGGCGTGAGCCACCACGCCCGGCCTTTTTGTTTGCTCTTTCTGAGTTTAAGCATTGCGTTCTAAAAATGAGACTAACTAAGAATAATCATATCCGAAGTGGGGACTGCAAAACATTTATTGGATTACAGAAGAAAAATAATTAAAGTTATATTAATATTAAATCTTTATCTTATTCTATTAAGTTTTATATGAATGTTTATACTCATTAATTTATCATACATAAAAATACTATGTTTATAATAATGTATACTTATATCCAATATAATATAAAATAAAATACATACATAAAAATATACTAATACGGCTCACTCAAGGTTTGCTGCTTACTGCTCAGAGACCAAAATACAAGAAGTAGGGTGTGGTGAAATGAAAGCAACTTTATTCAAATGCTAGCAGCTGGGCAATGGCCAGGCTTTGGCTCTTAAAAGAACTTAGCAAACTTTAGGCCGGGAAGAGAGATTTAAAATGGGGAATTTGGAAACAGAGGCATGCAGGATTTGTGCTGGGTACAAGGTTTGTGCATCTTTTATTGGTGGCTACCTTGAGTCAGGGTCCACCTGGAGCATGGGGTTGCATCATCTCAACAATGGCTGGGTAGTAGACTCACCACCTTGAGGTAATCTCTGGAATTTTGCAGCTAGGTCTCCATGTGTGGTTTGTTTCAAAATTAGCCTATGGAATAACTAAACGAGCACATAATTAGATAAGTGAGTACTGTATACAGGGTGTAGGGTAGGAAAGGAAGTAAACAAAAAGTTTTAAAGTATGTTTCATGGCTGAAAGCAAGAAAGGAAAAACAGCTCTAAAATGAATTTTGAATCTAAGCTACTGGGTTGCACTGAGAGGAATGTTCAAATATATATATACTCTTTTTTTGAGACAAGAGTCTTGCTCTGTCACCCAGGCTGGAGTGTAATGGTGAGATCCCAGCTCACTGCCACCTCTGCCTCCCAGGCTCAAGCGATCCTCCTACCTCAGCTTCCTGAGTAGCTGGGATTACAGGCATGCACCACTATGCCTAGCTAATTTTTGTATTTTTAGTAGAGACGGGGTTTCACCATGTTGGTCAGGCTGGTCTTGAACTCCTGACATAGTGATCAGCCTACCTTGGCCTCCCAAAGTACTGTGATTATAGGCATGAGTCACCGTAGCTGGCCATGTTCAAATATTTTTAATGAATAATTTTTAAAGTTCACAGGACACTTCAGGACATTGGTCTGGGCAAAGGTTTATGGCTAGAACCTCAAAAGCACAGACGACTAAATAAAAAATTTAAAAAGGGACTATATTAAATAAAAAGCTCCTGTAGAGCAAAGAAAAAACAACAAAATGAAGAGATAACTTGTTGAATGGGAGAAAATATTTGAAAACTATTCATCTAACAAGGACTAATATCCAGCATATTCAAGGAACTCAAACAACTCAACAATAAAAAAACAAATTATTCTATGTAAAAGTATGTAACAGACATGAATAGAGATTACTCAAAAGAAGACATACAGAGGGTTAACAGGTATATGAAAAAATGCTCAATATCACTAATCATCAAGAAAATGCATATCAAAACCATAATGAGATATAATCTTACTCCAGTTAGAATGGCTATTATGAAAAAGACAAAGTAACAAATGCTGGTGAGGATGTGGAGAAAAGTGAGCTCATACACTATTGGTGGGAATGTAAATTAGTACAACCACTAAGGAAAACAGTATGGGGATTACTCAAAACAATGACAATAACAACAAAACAACCACAGCAGAAGTACCATATCGTCCAACAATCCCACTACTGGTTATCTATTTAAAGGAAAAAAATTAAAATCAGTATATCAACAAGAAACCTGCACTCATGTGTTTGTCACAGTACTATTCACAATAGCAAAGATATGGAGTCTACCTCAGTGTTCATCAATGGAGGAATGGATTTAAAAATGTGGTATATAAATTATACATAATGAAATATTAATCAACTATAAAGCAATAAGAAAATCATATCATTTGCAGCAAGGATGGAATGGGAGTTCATTTTATTCAGTGAAATAACCTGGGTACAGAAAGACAAATGCCAGATGTTCTCATTCATGTGTTGGAGTTAAAAAGTTGATCTCATGGAGCATGACGATAGAGAATAAAGTGATAAATACCAGAGGTTGCAAACGATGTGAGAGTAGGAGAAGGAAATGAAGAGAGATTGGTGACTGGGTACAAACTTACAGATAGAAGAAATAAGTCCTATGTTCCCTAACAGACTGTGCTGACTACAGTTAGCAACAGTATATTATATATTTCAAAGTAGCTGCTAGAAGAAGGACTTGAACTATTAGCAATACAAAGAAAGGATAAATATTCAAGGTGATGGATACCCCAAACACCCAGACTTGACCATTATACATTCTGTGCATGTAAAAAATAACCACATGTACCCCATAAATATGTAAAATATTATGTATACATTTTAAAAATGTTCAGGACACTTTCCAGGGTACTTACATTTTGTTTTAGAGTTTTATTCAGAGAATGGCTGAGAACAATTGGATCAGCAATTCCAATTCCCCTGCCTAATGACCTTAGCTCTGCTCCAGCATATCAGAATGTATCAGAACAGTGGTTCTGGATGGAAACATTTGTCTTCTTTCCTTATAGAAAATGTGAGAGAGTATATAGTTCAAGTCTTGAAAGTACTCAGTTTTCTGTATTGGTCTTGAAGTGGTTCTGCAGAAAGATCTACTTCCATCATCTCATCCATCTTACACCTCTGCTTCTCACCTATCTCAGATTCATCTTATCTAAAATTCCCATATGCATCACTGCCTTCACATATAATTTTTAATGTCTTCTGTTTTTTCATTTCAAAGGAGTTCTATATTTGTGGGATGAGCAAATAGAGAAAAGGAATGGCAAGAGTTAATAAATAATAAAACTAAAAAGCACTGATAGAGAAAAGAAGCACAAGTGCCCATTCATGAAATAAAATATTCTCAAGTATTCTGGACAGTTAACTAATATATGTAACATAGCCTCAGTAAAGATCTGAGAATAACTTCTTCTTTCAAAGTACATGACATAACCTTTAATTTCAGATTAATAGTGAGGAGTCAGCATCTTTTGAAGAAAATCTGGTAACACTAATAAATTATTTCCTAAAATCGCAGATACAGGCACTAAGTCTTATTTTTGTTACGTATGTTTCCTTCTTTGTCAAGAATTATCAAAAATGTAGGTAAAAATAAAAGAATACCAATCAAGGTGTGTTATGAAGATAATAAGACAGGACATGGAAACTTGTATAGTTTATCTGACAAAATGCGATGAGTGTATGTATTTGTTATTATCAATGAGATGGTTTAATATGTGTAGTGACTTGAGATATGGTTTGAACAATATAGCCTAATTCACCCCTGTCCATCTCTAAGAACTTTAGATTGCAACCACCTCAGGAACAGGGAGTAGGGCCGGTTAAATTTTATTTCCCCAGAGCTTAGTAACTTACTAACTCTTATATTACCACTAACAACAAAACACTTAATAATAAATATTAATTAAATAAAAAAAGAAAAAGAAGGAAACAGAGAAAAGAAGAAAGGAAAAAAGGAAAAAGGTAGAAAGGAAGAAGGAAGAAATAAAGAGAAAGGAAAGAAGGAAGGGAGTGAGGGAGGGAGAGAGAAAGAGAGAAAAAGAATACTATTACTATTAGAAAAAAATAAAAACAAAAAACGGTGGCATAACCCTGAGGTATACAGCAAAACTATGAACTTAATCAAAGCAAATGCTCAAATTAGTACTAATCACTCATAGGTGTATACTGGCAGAGCCATAAGGATACAGTGGCTGGTCAGTGGTTGTTAAACTTGGCTGAATTGTAGGGCCACCCATGGAGCTTATACTGATGCTCAGGCCTTACTTCAAAACAGTTGCATCAGGATTCTGGGTTTGGGGACCAGGCATTGGTAGCTCTCAAAGCTCTCTAGGTGACTCTGTTAAGTTTCTCTAGGAAACTTAAACTTGCTATTAAAAAAAAAAAATGCTTCAAAGTGTTTTGCTCTATTTCATTCTCTTAACTTTCCATGGCTGTTCTTTTCTGATACCATTCCTGCTCAGCAGTCATCAAAGTATTAGTGTTATTTTACTCATTTTAGAAGTCTTGTTCATGCTCATGTTTTAAATGCTGTCTGATTTTTCCTAATCATCTGTTTCAGAACAAAAATTTCCTTTGCTCCTTCCTATGGGAATTCACATGTGTCAGTATAAAACAGTGATCTAAAGAGTAATAGATATGCAAGAAGAAGGAAACTAAGTCATTTCCTCAGTATTCCAAAACGTTAAGTAAACCTTCTTTTGGCATCTAAAGCTGGTGAAGAGGGTATCCTGTCAAGGCCCACCAGAGAATTAGACCCAAGCCTGCAATTTGAGGATTCGAGGGTCTAAAGAGTGGAACTCTCCCTCACACATTTTAGTTTGTCTTTTACCATGCAAAGATTACTTTGATTTCACTTAGCTAAATGGCAGGCCTTCCGACAAATTTGTACCACTGTGTTTTGGAAGCGTGTATATGGTAATTCTTGGATAATAAATGTTTCATGTAAAACTCTAAGTATTAGGTACTGGTGAGTTGCCAGATTAAAAATTTCTTCAAGTATAAACAAAATATCCATGGACTGAACTTGAAATATGTTAGAAAAGTAATTCTAATCTTCATTAATACAAACCTCATTTCCAAAGCAAATTGTTGATCAACAAATACTAGATGGTATCAATTTATATATTTATATAGAATTCTACAAAATATTTTGCAGAGTTGACTTTCTCCTTGTATTATTTGTACAAAATTATGATTGAACAATAGCAACTGCATGAAGATATTTTCCAGATATAATGATGTTTATCAGAGTATCTTAGAGAGAGTAGGTTATCAACTGTATCAGAATTAATGCTCCAATTTAAAACTTATATTTTGTCACTCTGGAAAAATTATTAAGTAATGTAATCTTACTTCAACATAATTATGCATGTATATGAATACCCTAAGTGAAATGTAAAAATATAAATAAATTCATAATAAAAATAATATATATTTGTCCTCAGCATAACCAGACTAGAAGACCTGAATAACTGTAGTTATTGTTATTAATTGTAATATTGTTATTCAATTGTTCTTAAACCATTGAAACAAATGTTCCCTGAAACAGTTGTGCTGTTTTGGTTTTAATTATGTTTAGTGTAGTCATAAATTACATGATTTTCTAAAGATGAGCTATTGTGCTCAATCTTCCCTTGAAAATGAATGTATTCACTTCTAGGCTCAGATAGGGACTGGATAGCCACCTATAAGAATACCTAATGAGATAATTAAAATTTTTACAGAGAACATGAGAAGCATTTGCTGTGTGACACCGCCCTGTGAAGAAGGTTAATGATTCCTCCCACTAAATAGCAATAGTGCCTTCTGATCATTCTGGCAACAAAAATGTCATTCAATATTTCCCAAATACTTCCTTGGGGTGATCCCACTACCATTGGAAATCGTTGATATAGACTTTTCTTTGTTTCAAATGAGAAAACACCTGTCAAATATGGAGGAAACTAGGTTTAAAAATTGAAAAAGGAAACATCTCAAATTAGGTATGGTCACTTTAAATATATCAAACTCTCAAATCTGCAGGCTCCTGTTGCTTTCATGCAGGTTGTACTTATCTTAAGCTCCTATTGCTCCTGCCTAAATTTGTATTCTTTCCTGCCCATTGCCATTGTATTTCAATTATGAATGCCACTGTTTCCTTGGCCTATGTTTAAGTCTTGAGTTTCCTTTTAGTTGTGTACTTAATAATATTATTTAACCTCTTTGATTCTCAGTTTTCTCATATATAGAGATAATAATAATACTTATAGGGTTGTTATGAAGCAAAATATGACAAAAGTCTTCTAAGTGTACAACTCAAAAGCAAGAACCAACTTTTACTTGCCCATTCTAGGCAGAAGAAGCTGACATTTGAGGAGAGAGGATTTGATACTTGAGTTCCTCTTACAATAGTCAAGGGGGATGTCTGAGCAGTAATCAGTAGGAAATATGTCCAATTGTCCCACAGAACTTATATTTATGGTTTCTTTACAATAAAAATAGAGATTGACCCCACTAGTCTTAAAACTTGAGAAGCTTACATTTGTCTTATCTGAGCTCCTTTCTCAGGAAATAAACCATCAGTCCTCCCAGACAGTATTCAGGAACTGAAACTAACCAGATCACCACATCTGGACAATGATACATCAGACTCCTCATCCATCCTGATTGCCTAACCTACCATCTGCTTTGTGTTGACCAACTCATCTTCTTTATCCTTCCATAATTTCTACTTTTCCACACATAGTTACATTTCTTCCCTGCTATATAAACACGTAACTAGTCATTTGAGGAGCTGTATTTGAGACTGACCTCCTATACTCCTTGGCTGCAGCACGTGAATACAGCCTTCTTTCCTAGCAATGCTTGTTGACTCTGTAATTGACTTTCTGTGTGTGAGCAACAGGACCTAGACTGAACCCTTGGCATTTAAGTAACAAGTACATAGACATGCATGAAAAAGCGAATAAAAACGATCAGAGCACAGAAAGGCAGTTATATATTATGAATAATTAATGCCATACATCAGTTTCAGAAAACCTTCAAAAGTAATAGACTTGCCACTGGGACTTTAATAACTAGCCAAATTCATTAGGCAAAATTGTGCCTCCACTGCAAATAGGGTTGAAAATCATTGCCAATTTTGCCTCCCTTTGTTCTATGCTTCAATTGTTGACCTGCTCCACCTTTAATTAACATATTATCTTTATTGTGTCTTTGAAGAGCATTCAGAAGACAATTACTTTTCTTCTTATGTTCAAAGGGAGTTCTCTCCGCCTCTCCCTATATACTGGCTATAAGTATTATTGTCCACTTATTTACAGGAGGAAAAAGGGGTTAAAAATCGTAACTATTAACTTTATTCCTTTATTAATTCAGCTAAACAGTATTAGTAATGTAACAGTTATGGCAACGTTCATTTCTTCAGGCTTTCCATTTACTCTATGCCAGTTAATGTGCTATTTTGTGCTAAGACAGTGGGTTTCAAATTTTAGTGTACATCAGAATCATAAAAATATTCCTAAGCCTCATCTCCAGTTTTTAATTCAGCGAGTCAAATGAAACCTAGTAATTTGCTTTTCCAACTAGTTCTCAGGTGATGCTGTTGTTATTGGTCTGAGCATCATAATTCAAAAACCACTGTACTAGTGTTACCAAAACACCAGAGGTGTGGTCTAGGTCCTACTGCTTGCTAAAAAGAAAGCCAATCACTGAGAAAATGATTACACTTTAATTGGGTGCTGCAGCAGAGGAGTTGGGAGCTTATTCTCAAATCCGTCTCCCTGACTGACTAAAATTAGGAGGTTTATATAGCAGGTTTATATAGCATTTCTTACACGTGTAACAATGTGTAAGAAAATAGAAAATAGGGAGAGGCAAGGAAGCAATCATGATAAACGAGAAGTCCAGTCTGGATGTAGTGATCTGGTGAGTTTTAGTTCTTTGATACTTTTTTGAGAGGCCTAAAAATCATTTCCTGAGGAAAGAACTCAGATAAAATAAATATAACTTTTACGCTTTAAGACGAGAAGGTGCAATTTCTATGTTTATTAAAAATCAAAACAAAAATTATCTGTGGAACTGTTGTGTCAGTTTCATTCCCTCTTTTCTATTTATAAATTCCTTACTCATAGGGAATCTGGTCTTGATCTTTCTGGCTGCTTGATGCTAAAGGAGAGGTGTTGAAGGCATCTCCATAGCATGGGCGACCACATGGCCATTTAGGAATTAAAGGTTAATCTAATACTAGAGTTTTCTTCCAAAAGACAGTATTTCTGTCTCCAGTCTCCCACTTCCACCAAAGACAAATCACAGCAGAACTAATCTACCTGCAAAATTAGCTGCAGTCCCATACGCTTGGCCTGATTGCCCACACAAAGTGCAACAATAATCATTGCCCAATGGGTTCTCCTGAACTGGCTTTGCTAGACCTTTCACAAGGCCATTTCAGTCAAAGCCCTGGAAAAATAAACAGTTCCTCCAATTGTGTCCCATTACACAAGCAAACTGATTCTTATTGAACTTATGCAAATAAATACATTGCCATGAATTAAGAATTTCACAAATAATTAATGAATTCTGGAGAAATTAGACCAAGAGAAAAAAAATTTGACTCAAATTCTGTTTACAAACATATGCTCTACTCAATACACTTCAGGTATATTTCAAGGTTATAAATAGCATAAAGGAAACAAATTCTCCAGACTCTGAAACACAAAACAAAAGGAATCAGCAATATTTCAAACAAAAAAGGCATAAAAATAATTGTTGTCCTCCATTAGTTCAGTCCACACAGTTAACTCCTGCTCTGCTTCATATTTGATTAGCAATCTTTATGAACATATCAGCCTTTCAATTAGTGCTCTGAAAGTTTTCTCTCTAATCCAATGGCACAATCTCCAGTGTTATCAGAAACCCACATTGAAGAGTCCTTTTCAAGAATTCCCCTGAAAAAGCAAGCCCTAGACAGTAGTTGATTATAAATCACTTTTTTGAGAAGGATCAAAGCAAAACATCAATTATGGATGACAAATGTCTTTGGACAGCTATAGTCAAAGACACAGTTGACAATAAAATTTGGTTATTTCTGTAGTATACAACAATTTAACATAATAACCATGATTATTACCAATAACATATATGAAGATATATCAGAATTTCAGGAATGTCATATAATCCTGAAACACATATTAACAACATATCCATATAAATATAACCAAAAAAATTAAGTACAACCTCATATTTAATAATGCTTCCTGTATAATTCTGACATAATAAGCCTAATAAGCATAATATATCTCTCTTGTATTTCAAGGAAACTAATATCCCAAAAAATTAGTTTTAGGTCAAGAAGACTGAATTTAGAACTTTAAATTTTGCTCATGAAAAGTATTCTAAATATCAAAAGCTTAAGGCTCTTGATATTAAAAATAAGATTACAGGTTACTATAAAATAGTCATTCATTTAGCCAAAATGATAATACAAAAATTTTATTCTTTGATAAAGCAGAGACTCAGTTTCCTAAACAATGATACTTAATAAATATAGCATGAGGCCAACTGTATCTGTCTCTTTCTCTCCATTTGGCCTTTGCAGTTTATTCCAAATGTAAACAAAAATCTTATATTTTCTGTTACATGACAAATTTTGTTCAAAAGAAAAAACCATATTTTACCTTTGTATGGTGTATATATGTTAAAGCTAATTTTAATAAAACCTTATAAAAATGTATCTAATTTTAATCAGTTTGACCCTAAGGTAAGATTTCCACAAATCTTTTATAACCTTTTACAATGTTCTGTTAAAGAGCAGATCAGTGATCCAAGAAAACCCTATTATTCTGACACATAACAGTCACCACCAAACTGGAACCCATGAGATGGAATGGTTGCCACCTGAACAGTATAATTAGACCCTTCTTTTAACAGACCAAATGTGGATAGGACGGCAACATAATTCATAAAAACCAGGTGCCTACATTTTCCTTGGGGATGGTTATGGGCCTGTGGAACTCACAGCTGGCCATACTTATAATTGAACTGGAACATGTATGTGAATTAGACTTGTCTCCCCAGATGTATTCTCTCCAAATTAGATTCTCTGCCATCTAACTGCGAAATTGTAAAGGCTTGCCATAGGCAACAAAAATGAGTATCTTGGAGGTTTTACTCCATAGCTATATTTTTCCCACAGGCAGCCACAATTGATATCAAGCTGTAAGTTGAAGCCCTAGCCAAACACATGGCTGCAGCTTTCAATAATACACATCATGACCCTACACTCTAAACTGAGGAAACTTCTCAAATTAGGCAAGTGGCCTTACAAAATCATATGGCTTTGAACATTTTAGCAGAGGCTCAAGGCAGAACTTGTGTTTTAATCAAAACTGAATGTTGTATGTATGTTCCAGATTATTCACATAATGTTACCCAGGCTATGAAGGTTTTAGACACTTGTGTCTCTGCCATTGATGCAATATTAGACTCCCTCTCTCTCTCTATATATATATATATATATATATATATATATATATATATATATATACATATATATATATATATATGAGATTCAAATTAATAGGAGTCCAGAAATAAACCCTTATATTTATGACCAATTGAGTTTTGCATATTTTTCAAGACAATTCAGTGGGTGAAAGAGTAGTCTCTTCAACATACGATGTTGGAAGGTTTAAATATCCATAAGCGAAAGAATGAGTTTGGAACCCTGTCTCACACTATACATAAAAAACTAACTCAAAATGGATCATAGACCTAAATGTAAAGGCTAAAACCCTTATAAGAAAGCATAAAGGTAAATATCTGTGATTTTTATTTCTGCAACAATTTATTAGATATAATACTAAGAGCACAACTGATTTAAAAAAGATAAGCTGAAGTTTATCAAAATTAAAAACTTTTTGCATCAAAGAAACTATCAAGTAAAAGAAAAAAAAGCTACAAACTGGAAGAAAATACTTGCAAATCATATATCCAGTAAGGAATTTGCATCCAGAATATATTACAAACTCTTACAACTCAATCTTTAATCCAATCTTGTTTTTGTTTTTGTTTTTGTTTTTTGAAATGAAGTCTCATCCTCTCACCCAGACTGGAGTACAATAGTGTGATCTTGGTTGACTGGAACCTCTGCCTCCCAGGTTCAACTGATTCTTGTGCCTCAGCCTCCTGAGTAGCTGGGATTAAAGGCGCTTGCCACCATGCCCAGCTAATTTTTGTATTTTTATTAGAGACGGGGTTTTACCATGTTGACCAGGCTGGTCTCAAACTCCTGACCTCAAGTGATCTGCCCATATCAGCTTCCCAAAGAGCTGGGATTAAAGGTATGAGCCACTGTGCCCAACCAATAAGTAATCCAATTTTAAAATGGGAAAAAATATTTGAGTACACACTTTACTAAAGTATATACAAATTTTCTCCACATTTATTAGTCCTTAGGAAAATGCAAATCAAAAGCATAGTAAGACAGTAATTCACAGCAACTTGACTGACAATAATAAAAAATGAACACTTTACAAGTGTTGGTAAAGACATGGAAAAATTAAGACTAGATACCTAGGAGTGAAATTGCTGGTAAATCTATGTTTAACATTTGAAGAAAAGAAAAAATTGTTTTCCAGGGTAGCACCACCATTTTGTATTCCCAGAATCAATCTTCAAAGGATCTGTAATTCCAAAGATGTTATTTATATAAACTTTTAGTTGGGTTCAAGCAGCCTCCATAAATTTGCCCCTGGATTCAGGATAATTCAAAACTCAACCTCAGGAAAATTCCCAAGTGTACCCAAACTGATAGTTACTTTTTTTTCCTGTTCATATAAGATTGAAGGTCCTGAAACAATATTTCTGGCCAAGTCATATGTTTCATATCCCTAACTCTTCAGTGGAAATGATTTTAAACAACTATTATATAATTGAAATCATCTGATATTAAGATAGATGGAGGCCTGAATTGCCTTCCTCTGAAGTGTGGCTTTTTGATCAAATTGTACTTACCCAAACCAATAATCTGTGTTCTTAATTAGACAATAAAGTATTTTAGGGCTTAGATTAGAATGGAATAACATAGATCTAAATACCATGTCACTCTATCTAGGCTAAATTATTTAAGTAAATTACAAACTCATAACACCAATTATAGAAATAAAAATTTAGAGAAAAGGGTAATATAATTATATCAACCAAAGTTAAAAGGAATCAGAAAATTCATCATTTGTCTTTTAAATCAATGATTATATTTTCTTTAGTACTTATTTTTTTTTGACTCAACTTGTGTATGTTTTAAGTATATTGCATATTGTTTCCATTTTTCCAATTTTCATTGTTTAAACATTTTAAAATACCAATTTAAAATTTAAGCAACCAATAAATAAAAAAGAAATTATAAGTGAAAATACTCTGAGATAAATAAAACTGAAAACACAACATGCCAAAACACGTGAGATTCAGTGAAAGCCATACTCAGAAGAAAATTCATAGCTTTAAACAGCCCAATTTTTTTAAAAAGAAGAAAGATCTAAAACCAATAATCTAACTCTATAGGTGTTAAGGACCTATTCATATATATATATATATTATTTATTTTTTTTTCTCTTTTTTGTGGGGAGGATGAGGTATGTGTGGGTGTGTGCATACCCTATTCTTCCACTTAAAAATCAGAAAGTGGTTTGGGCAAACATCAGATTAATTTTTTTAAATGAAGGTGCTCCATTTTTCTCCACATTAATTATATGGAATTTGCAATCCAGTTGTGATTTTTCTATCTTGGATTATTTTATAATTGCTTTTAAGTACCTTTAGTTACATTCCCTCCTTGACTGAAATTTCACTAAACTGTTATCTTCTAGAAAAAAACCAAGTACCCAGTGACACTTAGTAACAAACTTCTGAATGATTTACTTATTAAAATTAATTATCTTGATTTCTAGAAGATGGGAAAGTTGAGTTTGAACTTCAATTTTACTGTCACATGGAGTTAAACATGATAGAAATACCTTTATGTATTCCCATTTATATGATGAATAATGGGAGCCTTTGGAGTGGAGGAAAAGTCTCTACTCTTCTAAACAACTCCCCTATTAATGGATCATACCCTACAAGTGAAGGATATTACCTCAAAGCACAGAAAAACATGGGAAAAACTAAAGATAAAACACATTATTTCAGTAGTCGGTGAGCCTTAATTTTAGACTTAAAGATCCTCCTGGGGTACTGAGGCTGGGCAACCATGTAGGGTTTTCATCCTCAGTGAGGAAAGTGCATGATGACATCCAGTAGGACCCCCAAGCACTTACATTGGCTGCAGGCCTGCTAATGAATTAGACTCAATAGCTTGGCTGTCTTTTCATAAAACACCTTTCAAGAAAATGTTGAAAAGAAATATAATCATGCTTCTCTCCCTTCAAACATTTATCAGAGGGTAAACCAATTTTTAGCCAAAATATGACAGCTGCAACATTATTTATTAAATATGCAAGCAATCATCAGGAATTTTCATATAGTGAATGCAAGAAGATGCAAGGACATTTTATTAATTGAAATTAATATATTTGTCTAAGAGATTTGAAAGCAAGGATTATGTTATACTATGACAGAAAGAAAATGCATGATTTATATGTAAGAGTTTCAAGATGGCTGATCTCTTGAAGCATGTCCCCTTCTTCCTGTAGGAAGTGAAAGATTATTTGGCAGAATTTCCAAAGAGTACAGACTTTCCACCTCAATTCTATACAGTACCTCAAGTAACTCTTGAGTACTCAGTCTTTTTACCATTAGATTCTAACTGATTCCACTATAAATCACTTTAAGGTAAACATATTGAATAGAAAAAACATGTAATCCTGTCAAACATTTGTCAAGATTCTACTACCCAATATGTGTGGCCTCCAGCTAGTCGAACATCACTATATTATCGAGGACTGGGGGAAAAATGCTGATCAGATACAAGCCGTTGAGTTTGATGCCCTAAATAGTATGCACCAAGGAACACTTGTGGGCCTACATTAAACAAATTGAGAGGCTTTTATCAATCTTGAAAGATAATTTTATCTAATGTATGATAAATTAAAGCAAAGTTGTAAAAATATGCTTCTGGTGAAAATTACATTCGATTTTGGTCAAATTTATGCATTTTTACTCTATCTCCATGACAAAACATATTTTATTTAAGGTAATAAATACCATCTTAAGAGTTTCACAAACTAAGTAAATTTATCTATTAGACAAACATAAATATTTTCAGAGTGCAGTTGCTTCTTTCAGAACCCTTCCCTAAATTCATTTTTTGAAGAGTGTCTTCTAAGAGAGTGAAAACATTTTTCATGTATTTATAGACTTTAGGGTATCAGAGAGCTTGAAAGATTATAGAGATCCATGTAGAAATAACATGTCTATTGTTGAAAAAAATAAATAAAATTTAAAGGATTTAATTAATGTCTTTAATATTTGAGTAACAAAGTCAGGAGCAGTAGCTGAGGGACAGCAAGTACTCACTGATCACTTACTTCTGCTGAGCTTTACATAGATGAACAAGCCTACGAGGCAGACATCATTATCCTCTTGGTACAGATAATATAGAGAGGGTATGTCAGGTATCTAAGGTCACAAAATTACTGATTAGCAGAGCCAGAATTGAAACCCAGAGAGTTAGGCTCCAAATCATTTTTTATTAGTCTTGCTTTTGTGGGTAAGTGGGTATGATTATTTAATAAGCGTTATTATTATTTATATAGTGATATGGTTTGGCTGCGTCCCCACCCAAATCTCATCTGGAATTATCGTTCCCATAATCTCCACATGCTGTGAGAGGGACCCAGCGGGAGCTAATGTAATCATGGAGTAGTTACCCTTATTCTGTTCTCATGATAGTGAGTTCTCACAAGATCTGATGGCTTTATATGGAGCTTTCCCCACTTTTGCTTGGCACTTCTTGCGGCCACTATGTGAAGAAGGATGTGTCTGCTTCCCCTTCCACCATGATTATAAGTTTCCTGAGACCTCCCCAGCCAGACTGAACTTTGAGTCCCTTAAACCTTTTTCCTTTATTAATTACCCAGTCTCAGGTATGTCTTTATTAGCAGCATTTAAATGAACTAATACAATAAATTGGTACCACAGAGAGTGGGGCACTGCTTTAAATGTAGAAGTGACTTTAGAACTGGGTAACAGGCGGAGACTGGATCGATGTTTAGGGCTCAAAAAAAGACAGGAATATGTGGGAAAATTTGGAATTCCTAGAGACTTATCGAATGGCTTTGACCAGAATGCTGATGGTAATATCGACAATGAAGTACAGGCTGAGGTGGTCTCAGATGGAGATGAAGAACTTGTTGGGAACTGCAGTAAAGGTCACTCTTGCTATGTGAAGAGAGTGGCAGCATTTTGCCACTTCCCTAGTGATGTGGTTTGGCTGTGTCCCTACACAGATCTTATCTTGAATTGTAGCTCCCGTATTTCCCACATGTTGTGGGAGGGACCCAGTGGGAGACAATTGATTCATGGGGGTGGTTTCCTCCATATTTTTCTCATGGTAGTGATGTCTCATGAGATCTGATGGTTTTATAAGGGGTTTTCCTTTTCACTTGGCTCTTATTCTCTCTTGACTGCCACCTTGTAAAATGTGTCTTTCAGCTTCTGCCATGATTGTGAAGCCTTCCCATCCATGTGAAACTGTGAGTTTATTAAACCTCTTTTTCTTTATAAATTATGCTGACTTGGGTATGTCTTTATCAACAGCGTGAGGGAACAGACTAATACAGTAAATTGGTACCAGTAGAGTGGGGTTCTGCTATAAAGTTACCTGATAATGTGGAAGCAGCTTTGGAACTGGGTAACAGGCAGAGGTTGGAAGAGTTCGGAGGGCTCAGAAGACAAAAAAAAAAATGTGGGAAATTTTGCAACTTCCTAGAGACTTGTTGAATGGCTTTGACAAAAACGCTGATGATATGTACAATGAAACCCAGGCTAAGGTGGTCTCAGATGGAGATAAGGAACTTGTTGGAAATGAGTAAAAGTGGCACTTGCTGTGTTTTAGCAAAGCGACTGGTGGCATTTTGCCCTGCCCTAGAGACTTGTGGAACTTTGAACTAGAGGAAGATTATTTAGGGTATCTTACAGAAGAAATTTCTAAACAGCAAAGCATTTAGGATGTGACTTAGGTACTCTTAAAATCATTCAGTTTTAAAACGGAAATAGAGCATAAAAGTTTGGAAAATTTGCAGGCTGATAATGCAATAGAAAAGAAAAACTCATTTTCTGAGGAGAAATTCAAGTGGACTGCAGATATTAGCATAAGTAATGAGAAGCTAAATGTTAATCTCCGGGACAATGGGGAAAATGTCTACAGGTCATGTCAGAGACCTTTGTGGTAGCCCCTTCCATCACAGGCCCAGAGACCTAGGTGGAAAAAAAGGTTTCATGGGCAGGGTTAAGGGCCCTCCTGCTGTGTGCAGCCTAGGGACTTGGTGCTCTGCATCCCAGCCACTCTAGCTATGGCTAAAAGGGGCCAAAGTATAGCTCATGTCATTGCTTCATAGAGTGCAAGCCCCAAGCCTTGGTGGCTTCAACATGGTGTTGGGCCTGAGGGTGCACAGAAGTCAGGAATGAAGTTTTGGAACCTCTGCCTAGATTTCAGAGGAAGTATGGAAACACCTGGATGTCTGGGCAGAAGTTTGCTGCAGAGGCGGGGCCTTCATGGAAAACCTCTGCTAGGTCAGTGCATAAGAGAAATGTGGGTATGAAGTCCCCATGCAGAGTCCTCACTGGGGCACTGCCTCTTGGAGCGGATAGAAGAGTGCCATTATCCTCCAGACCCCAGAATGGTAGATCCACTGACAGCTTACACCATGCACCTGGAAAAGCCACGGATACTCAATGCCATCCTGTGAAAGCAATCAGGAGGGAGGCTGTACCCTGCAAAACCACAGGGGTGGAGCTGCCCAAAACCATGGAAACACTCCTCTTGCATCAGCATTTCCTGGATGTGACACATGAAGTCAAAGGAGATCATTATGGAGCTTTAAGATTTTATTGCTCTGCTGGATTTCAGACTTGGATGGTGCCTGTAGCTCCTTTCTTTCAGCCAGTTTCTTCCTTTTGTCATGGAGGAAACTGGTGGGAGGTAATTAAGTCATGGGGGCAGTTACCCTCATGCTGTTCTCATGATAGTGAGTTCTGGCAAGATCTGATGGTTATATAAGGGGCTTTCCCCTCTTTTGCTTGGCACTTCTCCTTGCTGCTACATGTGAAGAAGGATGTATTTGTTTCCCTTTCCACGTATGGTTGTAAGTTTCCTGAGACCTCCCCAGCCAGGCTGAACTGTGGGTTATCAAACCTCTTTTCTTTACAAGTGACCCGGTCTCAGGTATTTATTCATTAGCAGCATGAGAATGAAATAATACACATACAATCCAATTCACCAGTCTTAAATGCATCATTAAATGAGTTATAACAAATGTAATACATTTATGTAACCAGTACCACAATGAAAACATAAAAGCTTTCCAGCATCCTAAAAAGTTCTGGTGCCTCTTTGTAGTCAGTCTCCTTGCCTGGCTTCTGGTCTTTGGCAACCAATTATTTTTTGTTCTTTTATTGTGGTTTTGCCTTTGCTATAAATTTGAATCATATAAATTGAGATATTTTGTGTCTGAGTTCCTTCACTTAGTCTAATGCCTTTGTAATTCATCCAAATTTATATGTATATTAACATTTTATTCTTTTTATTGTTGAACAATATTTCATTATTTTAGTAAACCATAGTGTGTTTGTTCAGTTGATGGATGTTTGAATTGTTACAAGGATTTGGCTACTGTGAATAAAGTTGCTATTAATATTTATATGTAAGGCTTTTTTAAATAGACATAGGTTTTCCGTTCTCTTGGGTAAATACCTAGGAGTGACATTGCCAAGTAATAGGTGTTAGTGGTATCTCATTACGATTTTAATTTGCATTTTCCGGGGTGCCTAATAGTGCTTATTGAAATTTTATGTAACTTCTTTGCTTCAATATTTGTTCCAATCTTTCTCCATATTAATTGGTTTGATTGCTTTCTTATTAATGAGATATAAAAGTTCTTTTAAATAGTTTAGATACAAGTCCTTTATGAGATACACCTTTTCAAATATTTTCTCCCACTCTTAGGGTTGCCTTTTTATTTCCTTACCAACGTTAACCATGTTTTTTAAACAGCTAAACTTACACTTTTTTCTTCTATGGTTAATTTGTTTGTCTGCTTAAGGAATTGCTGCCTAACTTAGCTCACAAGTATTTTCTCCTACTTTCTTCTTGAAGTTTTATAATTTTTTCTCTTACATTTATGTATATTATCGATTTCAATTTGTTCACATATGGTAATTTGTAAGAGTTACAACGTAGACTTTTTCATATAATATTGAATAATGTTTCATATCTCAGCCTGTGTTCTATTTTGGTAAATGTTTCAAGTGCACTTTAAAATAATGTGTATTCTGCTGTGTTGGGTGGAGTGTTCTATAAATGTCAGTTAGATCATGCTACTTTATAGTGTTGTTCAAGTATTCCATACCCTTACTGATTTTCTTTTCATATATTCTGTCAAATAGTAAGTTGATGTGTCCCACTGTAACACTGGAACTTCCATTTTTTAAAGTTCTTTCTTTATTCTTTTTTAAACTCTGAGGTTGTGTGCACTGACATTTAAAATTGTATCCACTTGATAATTTGACCTCTTTTCATTATGAAATGTAGTTGACCCTTGAACAATGCAGGGATTAGTCATGTTAACTCCTTGAACAGTAAAAATCCAGGTATAAATTTTGAATCTCCAAAAATGAAACTGTTAATGGCCTACTTTTGACTGGAAGCCTTACTGATAACATAAAGAGTTTATCAACACTTATTTTGTATGTTAAAAGTATTATATACTGTGTTCTTAAAGTAAGTTAGAGACAAGAAAATGTTATTGAGAAAACCATAAAAAAGAAAAAATATATTTATTATTTATTAAGTGAAAATGAATCATCATAAAGGTCTTTACCCTCATAGTCTTAAGGTTGAGTAGGCTGAGGAGGAACAGTAAGAGGAGGAGAGGTTGGTCCTGCTGCCTGAGGGGTGACAGAAACAGAAGAAAATTCTCATATAAGTGGACCTACACAGTTCGAATCCATGTTGTTCAAGGATCAACTGTATTCCTCTTTGTCTATGAAAGTATTCTCTCTTCTAAAGATTATTCTAATAATAACATAGATACCCCTCCTTTTCTTTGATTATCATTTGCATATTTTTAATATCTTTTTACTTGTATTCTGTGTCTTTATATTTAATATGGGTTTTCATAGGATATAGTCAGTCTTTAAGGGAATTATATTTTATTTCTACTATTGAGATAGAGGACAAATAGATAACATTTTTATATATAATATATTAGTCTCCAAAAGTTTTATTTTTGTATTTTTTATATGTTCCATTTCTCTCTTCACCATGTATGCTATTTCTTCTATACACCTTAGCGTATGGAACATATTTGTAATTGATCTTTTAAGGGGTTTGTATGCCAATTCAATCATCTCATTTCTGGGCTGGTTTATTTATTGATTAATGGATCATAATTTTTTGCTTCTTTGCATGGCTTGCAATTTTTCACTGGATACCTGGAACTGTGAATATTACTTCATTGCATAATAAATTCTGTTACATTTCTTTAAAGAGCTTTTGACTTTCTTCTAGCACAGAGTTAATTACTTATCATGAATACAGTACTTTCAGAACTTAAACTTTGCTAAGGAAGGTCCAAAATAGTCTTTATTCTAAAATGAGTTAAATCATACTAAAATGGTGATATCCTTCTGAGTTCTTGCCTGGTAGAAGCACAGATTAGTCTCTCCCTTGTATGAGTTCTAGGAACTTTTAGATTACCATTTCTATTGTTTTTTTTCCCAGCTTTTGGTAACCTTATGTTTGTATAGCTCCCTCCCTTCAGTATTTGGTCTCTCAAATTCTAGCTGCCTAAATTTCTGTTAACATTAATATTTATCTTATCAACTCAGTAAGATCACTGGGCTCCATTTGATTTGACACTTCCTACACTACAGCTTGGAAACTAACTCCAGGCAATAAGCTGGAGTCATCAAAAATTCTCATTTGTTTAATCTCATTGACCACAGTCTTGCACTGACTATTGACCAATGTCTGAAAACAACAGTTTAATATGTTTTATCCAGTTTTATAGTAGTTTATTATAGAAAGGTCATTCTCGTAACTGTGAATCCTTTTACCAGGTCTTTTTAGTTATAATATTTTACATGTTATTTCAGAATCTAAGTTTGATTTTACCACTTACCAGCTGTGTAATTTGAGCAAATTACTGAACTTTATTATGCTTTATTTGGAACTAGCTATGTGAATAATAGGAAATTGAGTCCTAAACTGGCTTAGAATTTTGGTTAAAGAGCCAAAATCTTAATGAATGTTTACATATAAATTCTGGTTCTTCTGCACAGCTCTGACCCTTAGTTGTGTAATATTTAAAACTTGTCATAAAATTGTGCCTATTTTAAAGCATTCTGGTGAAAAGTAAACAGATAATGTGTGCTGAAAACATAGTTCATTAGATATCTGCCACATTTTGTTGCTACATTTTACTGCACATTTTAGTGGAAGATATTATTATTTTCAAATTAAATCTCCATTAATATATTTTAGTGGAAAATATGTTTTAAAATGTGGTGTAAAATTCTCTAAATTTTTATGTTGCTTTTATTTTCCTGAGCTCCCCCCACCCCCCTGCCGGCCACTGCTTTTTTTCTAGTATCTGTAGATTCAATTTTCCCAGGACTATTGTGGCCTCCAAAAGGAGGGCTCTATCCTTTCTGCTTATACATCTTTGTTCTGATCCAAGCTTTCTCTGGCCTCATCACCTTACATTTTTCCTCTCCTCAGAAGAAAGCCAATATATATTTTATAATTTTAAGCTATTTTTATGTGCTTCATTCTAACTCCTAAAACCAACCTTATTATGATTTTTTTTCTAAATATATTAAAGAAAAAAATATAAGGGACTCTTTGATGATTGAAATAACATATGGTAGAGTGATCAAGCTTTTGACAATAACACACCCTTTGGATTGATACCTAAAGCCCATGATGGAGCAGGAAAAGCTAACCAGGCAGCATGTTTCTAAAGAGTAGAAGAGCCACTCAACATTAAAGTTGAAGACAAAACAAAGTAGTTTGACAGTAAACATGATGAATACATTATGCTTCTAGGTAACCTAAAATCAATGTTCTCCCTCCTCCACTCATCCTGTGACAGGTTCCAGTGTGCATTGTCCCCCACTTATATCCATGTGTACTCATCATTCAGCTCCCACTTATAAGTGAGAACATGCAGTGTTTGGTTTTCTATTCCTGCATTAGTTTGCAGAAGACAGTGGCTTTCAACTCCATCCATGTCCCTGCAAAGGACATGATCTCATTTATTTTTATGGCTGTATAGTATTCCATGGTGTATATGTAACACATTTTCTTTATCCAGTCTATAATTGATGGACATTTAGGTTGATTCCATGTCTTTGCTATTGTGAATAGTGCTGCAGTGAACATGTATGTTCATATATCTTTATAATACAATGATTTATATTCCCTTGGGTATATACCCACTAATGGGATTGTTAAGTTAAATTGTATTTCTGCCTCTAGGTCTTTGAGGAATTGCCATACTGTCTTCCACAATTGTTGAACAAATTTACACTCTCACCAACAGCATCTGTTGTTTTTGACTTTTTAATGATAGCCATTCTGTCTGGTATGAGATGGTATCTCATTGTGGTTTTGATTTACGTTTCTCTAATGATCAGTGATGTTGAGGTTTTTTTCATATGTTTCTTGGCCACATGTATGTCTCTTTTGGAGAAGTGTCTATTCTACAAGACTACAGTAACTAAAACAGCATGGTACTGGTACAAGAACAGACACATTGAACTATGCAACAGAATAGAGAACTCAGAAATAAGACCACGCACCTACAACCATCTGATCTTTGGCAAACGTGACGAAAACAAGCAATGGGGAAAAGATTCCTTATTTAATAAATGGTGCTGGGATAACTGGCTAGCCATATGCAGAAAATTGAAACTGGGCCCCTTCCTTATACCACATATGAAAAACTCAAGAGGGATTAAGGACTTAAATGTAAAATCCAAAACTATAAAAACCCTATAAGAAAATCATAGGCAGGGAAAAAGATTTCATAATAAAAATGCCACACGCAATTTCAGCAAAAGCAAAAATTAACAAATGGCATCTATTAATAAACTAAAAGCTTCTGCACAGCAAAAGAAACTATTATTAGCATGAACAGACAATGTACAGAATGGGATAAAATTTTTGCAATCTATCCATACAACAATTGTCTAATATCCAGAGTCTATAAGTAACTTAAATTTATATGAAAAAAATCAACCCCATTAAAAAGTAATCTACAGTAACTTTTTTTATTCCTTCATCCATTGGTGAACATTTTAGTTATTTCCACCTTTTGGCTATTGTGAAGAATGCTGCTATGAACATTTATGCATGAATCTTTGAACACCTGTTTTCAGTTTTTTTTGAGTATATACCTAGGAGTGGAATTGCTGGGTCTTATAGTAATTCTATGTTTAAGTGATTGAAGAAATTGTAACTTATTTTACACAGTGGCCAAATCATGTTATGTTCCCACAGACAATGCATGAGTGTTACAATTTATCCACATTCATGCCAATTATTTGTTATTATTATTTTTTAAATTTTTATAGCCATTGTAGTGGAAATAAAATAGTCTCTCACTGTTGTTTTTCATTTGTATTTTCCTAAATGACTAATGGTGTTGGCAATCTTTTTATGCGTTTATTGGCAATTTTGTTTTTGGAGAAATATATTTTCAATCTTTTCCTCATTTTATAATTGTGTTGCCTTTTTGTTTTTGAGTTGTAGGAGTTCCTTATATATCCTGTGCTAGATCCTTATTAGATATATGACTTATAAATATTTTTCCCAGTCTCTGGGTTGTCTTTTCACTTTCTTGATAGTGGTCTTTGATGAACAACATTTTTAAAGGAACATTGCAGAAATAGTTATGTAGCATAATCGACAACATATATGCATGTGTGTAAACTTAGAATGCTTCTATAATTTTAGTTATGATAACACTAGCTCTTGTAACAGATAAGCCCCCATATCTGTGGCTTAAAAAATTGAAGTTAATTTGTTGCTTATGTAGCATTTAAAATGTGTCTTTCTATTCTACATGAGTGTCAGACTTCTAGGTCGTGATCGGGGCTCCTTCAAAATGGGCTCTGCCATCTTCAACATCCTGATATGTATTAAACTTGACAGGGAAGAACACAGAGGCATACACATGGCAAGTTTGTATGGACCTGGCCTAAAAGTGTAGCACAACACTTAGGATCACATTTCATTGGTCAAAATGTGGTCCTATGGCCATACCTCACTGTAAGGGAGACAGAAATACAGTCTAGCTTTTTCTTCGCTAAGAACAATTAATGTGTTTATTTAATCGCTAGGTAATCTCCTTCACAAATATTTAAGATATAATAACTGAACTTACCTCTGGTAAGTGAGGCAAGGAATAGCAGAGAGAGATTCTCAATTTTTACCCTATAACTTTCTATATATTTTGAATTATTTTGAATAGGCATGACTGTTAGGAGCTGAATTGTGTCCCCTTCCAAAATTCATATGTTGCATCCTTCACTCTCAGTACCTCAGAATGTGACTGTATTTGGAGAAATGCCCACTAAAGACTTGAATAAGGTAACATGAGACTGTTGGTGTGTGTTCCAGTTCAATCTTTGTTATAGCCTTATCAGAAAAGGAAATTTACACATACAAAGAGGCAACAGGGGCATGCTGACAAATAGGAAAGGCCATGTGAAGACAAAGAGGATATCTGCTAGCCAATGAGAGAGACCTTAGTAGAAACCAAACTGCAGTCTTGGAATTCCAGCCTCCAGAATGGTAGGAAAATAATTACTATTTATAAGCTACCCACTCTGTGAACAAAACAAAACAGTACATCATTTTCTAGGAACAGCTAAGTTTAAAATGACCTAGAACATTAATTGGCTCAGTTAGATTCTGATAGTGCACATGTACTGCACTGAATCATAGTTTTCAAAATTTGCAGAGATGGAGAGTTAAATCTTTCTTCTTTTAATTTTTTTAAGTAGCTGAGTTTCTACTATTGATTACTTTTGAAATTTTTTTGAATTTTAATATAAACACTGAATATTATGACCATAAGTGGAAATTTTATGTCCTTTACATATTATTGTTGCTTAAACATAATATCCACAAGCAAAAATGTGGATGTTAACAAATATTTTTTGAGCAATGACCACAAAAAACAAACACTAAGCCAGGGAAGAATCTATATATTGTTAACCCATAATTAGGCATTTATATACATGCAACAAATTAAAAATTAATGAAAGTCTAACCATATTGTGACTGGAGTGACAACTGCTAAGAATTTATTACTGACATATGGGAAAAACTACAGTAAAGTTTTCATCCTATATTTGCTCTGAATTTTCTTTCTTCATTGCCCTCCTTTTGCACTGCCTTGTCTGTAACAGTAGTTGTCAAATTCTACACCCAATAGAATTCCATGGAACATTGTTATCTCATAGCTATCAGAATCAACATGTGGATTGTGGAATTCTTAATCCATATAATCCACGTATTCTGTCCCCATTCCACAAAATTCAGCAGCTGTATTTTATTTTCTACTCTATTTACATGTTCATTTGAATTGCCGTCATTCAAATCCATGCCATGCATAACTCACTATATAACATTATGTCCCCAAATTCCAACAAATGCCTTTTCAGTGCCTCTTTTTGCACACAGCTCTACAGTTTGCACCTATTTCTATAGATTTGAAAAGAAAAATATTCTCTCCCGTAGTGATATGCTCTATCTTTCAGCGTTCTTTCATTTATGGTAATCTTTTTTCTCTTTATGTAAAAAAACTAAAGTAAGAATATGAAACAAAGGAAGTTCAATGGATGCTTTTCAGTTTTTACACATAGCGCCCAGGTCTAGCACATAGTAATTGAAGACATGGGTTCCTACTCATACTAGTAATACTCTCATAGTTCTCTAAATTTGTTCCTGAGGTCTTAACTCTTCTCTGAATTTAGTCCTGCACTTTCTACATTTATTTTTATGAACATTTTACTTGTCCTGTGATCATTATTTGCAGCCACTCTGTGACTCTATCATTAAAGGAGGATGAGATTTTCAGAAACTGATGTAGGGAATCAGGTAGCCCATTGCTGCCTTCTTTTAAAATAACTCAATACAATTGAACTGAGTAAAAGGAAAGACAGAGTTTATCCACAGAAATCGTCATTAGCCTACAACAGATTCCTTTTAGAATCTCTTTTCAGATTTTCTTTTGTGTATATATGTATAATATATGTGTATGCTCCCTTAGAAAATGTTTGATACCCAATTTTCTAACACAATATTTTTTCTTTAAACTTTAATTTTAGGTTTGGGGTACATATGCAGGTTTGTTATATAAGTAAACTTATGTCACAGCGTTTTAGTGTACAGATTATATCCTAACCCAGGTACTAAGCATAGCACCCAATAGGTATTTTTCCCTGATCCTCTCCCCCTTCCATGCTCCACCCTCAAGTAGCCCCCAGTGTCTGTTGTTCCCCTCTTTGTATCCATGTGTTATCATCATTTAGCTCCCACTTATAAGTGAGAACATGTGGCATTTGGTTTCTGTTCCTGTATTAGTCGCTAAGGGTAAGGACCTCCAGAACCATCCATGTCATTGCAAAGGACATGATTTCATTCTTTTTATGGCTGCATAGTAGTCCATAGTCTCTCTCTATATATATATACAGTATTCCATAGTCTATCTATCTATCTATCTATCTGATAGATAGATATCGATATATATAGATATAGATATATATCAGATAGATAGTAGTCCATAGTCTCTCTCTCTATATATACAGTATTCCATAGTCTATATATATCTATAGATATAGATCTAGATATCTATCAGATAGATAGATATAGATATATATAGATATAGATATATATCAGATAGATAGATATAGACACAGATATATATAGACTATGGAATACTGTATATATATAGAGAGAGACTATGGACTACTATGCAGCCATAAAAAGAATGAAATCATGTCCTTTACAATGACATGGATGGTTCTGGAGGTCATTGCCCATAATATATATATATATAGTATGTATATATATATATATATATATATATATATAATCTATATATATAGAGACTATAGAATACTATATATATATAGATATAGATATAGATATATAGAGACTATGGAATACTATATATCACAATTTCTTTATCCAGTCTACCATCAATGGGCATTTAGGTTGATGCTATGTCTTTGCTATTGAGAATAGTGTTGCAATGAGCATATGTTTTTATGATAGAATGATTTATATTCCTCTGGGTATATACTCAAAAATGGGATTGCTGGGTTGAATGGTAATTCTGTTTTTAATTCTTTGAGGAATCACCACACTGTTTTCCACAATGGCTGAACTAATTTACACTTTCATAAGAAGTGTATAACCTTTGTTTTTCCCCACAACCTCACCAGCATCTGTTATTTTTAATTATAGCATTTTGACTGATATGAGATAGTTCTTTGTGGTTTTGATTTGTATTTATCTAATGATTGGTGATGCTGAGCATTTTTCATAAGCTTTGTGGCTGCATGTATGCCATCTTTTGAGAAGTATCTTTTCATGACCTTTGCCCATTTTTAATGTCTTCTTTTTTTGCTTGTAATTTTTTTTTAAAGCTCCTTATAGAATGGTAATTGGTCAGAAAAGATAGTTTGTAGAGGCCGAGACGGGCAGATCACTTGAGGTCAGGAGTTCGATACCAGCCTGGCTAACATGGGGGAACCCCATCTCCACTAAAAATACAAAATTAGCCAGGCATTGTGGCAGATGTTTGTAATCCCAGCTACACAGGAGGCTGAGGCAGGAGGAGAATCACTTGAACCCAGGAGGCAGAGGTGGCAGTGAGCTGAGATCAGGCCACTACACTCAAGCTTGGACGATAGATAGAGACTTCGTCTCAAAAAATAAAAAACATAAACACAGTTTGTAAATATTTTCTCCCATTCTTTAGGTTGCATGTTTAATCTTTTGACAGTTTCTTTTGCTATGCAGAAGCTTTAGTTTAATTACATCCCATTTGTCAATCTTTGCTTTGATTACAATTGCTTTTGATGTATTTGTCATGAAATCTTTGCCACTTCATGTGTCCAGAATGATATTGCCTAGGTCGTCTTCCATGGTTTTTATAGTTTGTGATTTTACATTTATGTCTTTAATCCATCTTGAGTTGATGTTTGTATATGGTGTAAATAAGGGGTTCAGTTTTATTTTTTTTGCATATGGCTAGCCAGTTATCCCAGCACCATTTATTGAGTAAGGAATCCTTTCCCCATTGCTTGGCTTTGTCAGCTTTGTTGAAGCTCAGATCCTTGTAGGTGTGCAGCCTTATTTCTGGGCTCTCTATACTGTTAAATTGTTCTATGTGTCTGTTTTTTGTACCAATACCATGCTGTTTTGTTTACTGTAGCCCTGTAGTATTGTTTGAAGTCATGTAAGGTGATGTCTCCAGTTTTGTTCTTTTTTGCTTAGAATTGCCATGGCTGTTCAGGCTCTTTTTTGGTTCCATATGAATTGCCAATTGTTTGCTTTAAAAATTTTTAAATTATCTGTTCTTTTCTCTTCTAGTCTTTATTATAGTCTACCTTCTGTTGAATTTTAAAATTTTTTTTTTTTTTTTTCTAGTTCTTTGAAGAATGTCACTTGTAGTTTTATAGGAATAGCATTGAATCTGGAATTTGCTTTGGGCAGTATGGACATTTTAATGAAATTAATTCTTCCTCTATGTGAGCATGGAATATTTTCCCTTTTGTTTATGTTATCTCTGATTTCTTTGAGTAGTGCTTTATAATTCTCATTGTGTATGTATCTTTCACTTCCCTTATTAGCTTTATTCCTACATATGTTATTATTTTTTTGGCAATTTGTTAATGAGATTCTGTTTATGATTTGGCTCTCGGATTGGATATTGTTGGTGTACGGTAATCCTACTGATTTTTGTATGTCGATTTTATATTCTAAAGCTTTGCTGAAGTTATTCTAACACACATTTAATGGCCTCCTGTGTATAAATAATGGAAAAATTTGGAACTTATTTGGAGAAAGGTGGTAAACTGTTTATTTTTCCTATAAATGAAATCAAGGCCTTTACCACACGCAGCAGCAGACCATGGTTGTGATTCACAGAGTGAAATTACCACCTGAATCTTGGAGAGTCTTACTGCATCTGCAAATAGCATAATCTCTTTTATTATTGTATGCGGCTCTCCTAAGCACTCCTCTCTCAATGCCCGCAAAAAGTACATGGAGAAACAAGACCCCCTGGGGTTCACAAACTCTGGCATCTTTGCAAAATAAAGATAACAGAGAATGTAATAATCTCTCCTGAAATAAATAAAACGATTCCCTTGCCATGGAAAGGATGTTACAAAAAAAAAGAAAATTCAATGAGAGAACAAACTGAAGCATTCTGTATAGTTTTATTTATATTTAATTTATTTGATATATGAACTCAGTCATACCATGAGTGTTTACTGAAAGTATAAAGAAATGGATGAAAAACCGTGGTTCTGTATTTTTTTTCCCAAAAAGTCAATATATCTCTTAATTTACTAAAACTAGTAAGATCATCTCATGCTTAATTTATACAGCCCAATGCCTCTGTCAATGTATTATTTTGCCCATGTTGCTTATAAAATCTAAAACCCCCTTTTCTATTTTAATTCATAGGAGTTTATAAGAAAGGCATGCCATCATTATGAGTTGAGACCAAAAATACCACTGTGTAATCATACTATTCATCATCATGAAACTACCAACTATACCGTATAACAATAATACCTTAATGGTTAGTTGGGTTTTTTTATATAATTGTAATATTCATCATCATGAAACTACCAACAATATTATATTGCAATAATACCTTAATGGTTACTTTGGGTTTTCTGTATAAATATCTCAAGTATTATATTATATGCCCAGATAATTGGGAAGGACACATAATAACTACTGATGTTTATAATCACATGCTGATTTTCTGTTGCCAGTAACTATGGTATGCATTTTCAATGTGGTCAGTAGGGTTCAGACATTTTATTGCATTGTAGTGATTACTGTTAGTAGAATATTTGAATGTCAATCTTTTACATAGAATCATAAGACTTATAGTTTAAGTTTATTAGAATAAATAGATGTGAAATCTTCTCCATTGCAGCATTATGAGAATAGAGATATCTATCTACCTAGGATATCTAATCTTGACTTGGTGTATGAACACAGAGATGGGTACAACTCAAACTAATTGAATGGAATTACATAGTCAGTGAAAGCAACTCTTTTGGCCTCTGCTTTCACAGAATTATCTTCATCATTGATTTTTGTTTCATTTATGTAATGTTTCATTGAAGGCAATTATAGAATATGTTTAATAGTCTGAAATGTATACATAATCCATTTAGGTTTAATACAACAAAAAATCCTAATATTTATTAACAAATTACTCCATATGCTAAGCATATTTTGGCAATTAGATGTAATTATACTCTCAAGCTAACTATAAATTTTTATTTTGCTTTTCAACAAAGTTAAGTGACTAGTCCAAGATTACACAGTAGAAAGTAGCACATTAACTTACCTAAATGAAGATCCACAATACTCTCAAATGCCAAGACTGATTCTAAGAACAGGCGTACTGTGGCTGTGGGTTCAGTTCCAGACCATTGAAATAAAGTGAATATTTCAATAAAGGGAGTTACACATTTATTTGTTTCTCAGTGTATATAAAAACTGTAGTCAATTAAGTGTGCAAAGGCATTAATGCTAAAAAAATTTACACACCTGAATTTAAAAATACTTTATTGCTACCAAATTCTAAAGATCATCTGAGCCTTCAGCTAATTGTAATCTTTTTGCTGGTAGAGTCTTGCCTCAGTATTGACGGCTGCTGACTGATCAGGATGTAGTGTTCGCCATAGGCTGGAGTGCCTGAGGAAATTTCTTAAATTAAGAAAATAATGAAGTTGGCAACACTGATTGACTCTTCTTTGGTAAAAGATTTCTCTGTAGCATGTGATGCCATTTGATAGCATTTTCACCCACAGTAGAGGTTCTTTCAAAATTGGAGTTGCTGTTCTCAAACTCTGCCTGTGCTTTATCAACTAAGTTTATAAATATACTAAATTATTTGTTGTCATTTCAAAAATACTCACAGCATCTTCACCAGGAGTAGATTCCATCTTTAAAAAACTCAAACAGCCGGGCGCGGTGGCTCAAGCCTGTAATCCCAGCACTTTGGGAGGCTGAGGCGGGTGGATCACGAGGTCAAGAGATCGAGACCATCCTGGTCAACATGGTGAAACCCGTCTCTACTANGGAGGCTGAGGCAGGAGAATTGCCTGAACCCAGGAGGTGGAGGTTGCGGTGAGCCGAGATCGCGCCATTGTACTCCAGCCTGGGTAACAAGAGCGAAACTCCGTCTCAAAAAAATAAATAAATAAAAATAAAAAAATAAAAAACTCAAACATTTTATTTACTCATCTGTAAGAAGCAACTCATCTATTCAAGTTTTCCCATGAAATTGTAGCAATTCAGTCACATCTTCAGGCTCCCCTTCTAATTCTAGTTCTCACACTATTTTTACCACATCTGTAGTGACTTTCTCCACTGAAATATTGAACCCCCTCGAAGTAATTCATGAGGGTTGAAATATACTTCCAAATTTCTGTTAAAAGTTTATTTTCTGAAGTTTCATGCATCACAAATGTTCTTGATGGCATCTAGAAAGGTGAATCATTTTCATAAGGTGTTCAATTTACTTTGCCCAGATTTCTCAGAGGAATCACTATAGCACCTATAGCCTTATGAAATGTATTTCTTAAATAATAAGACTTGAAAGTCAAAATTACTCCTTGATTCATGGACTGCAGAATTGATATTGTGTTAGCAGGTAGGAAAATGACATTAATATCCTCGTGCATTTCCATCAGAGTGCTTGGGTTACTATGTGCATTGTCAATAAGCAGTAATACTTTGAAAATAGTCTTTTTTTTTTCTGAGCAGTAGGTATCAACAGTGGGCTTAAAATACTCAGGAAGCCATGCTTAAACATAAGTGCTGTCATCCAGGCTTTGTTGTTCCACTTATAGATCATGGGCAGAATAAATTTAGCATCATTCTTAAGAGATCTAACATTTTCAGGCTGGTAGATGAACATTAACTTCAAGTTCAAGTCAACAGCTGCATTAACCCCTAAAAGAGAGTCAGCCTATCCTTTGACGATTTGAAGCCAGGCGTAAACTTCTCCTCTTTAGCTATGAAAGTCCTAGATGGCATCTCCTTCCAATAGAAGGATGTTTTCCATCCATGGAAAATACATTGTTTAGTGTAGCCATCTTCATCACCTTAATCTTAGCTTGATAATCAGGATAACTTGCTGCAATTTCTACATCAGTACTTGTTGCCTCACCTTGCATTTTTATGTTACAGAGATAGCTTCTTTCCCTAAACCTTATGAACCATCCTCTGCTACTTCGAACTGCCCTTCTGTAGCTTCCTCACCTCTCTCAGTCTTCATAGAATTGGAGAGACTTAGAACCTTTCTCTGAACTAGGCTTTGGTTTAAGGGAATTTTGTGCCTGGTTTGATTTTCTATCCAGACTTCTGAAACTTTCTGCGTATCAGCAGTGAGGGGATTTCACTGTTTTATGATTTGTGTGTTTACTGGAGTAGCGCTTCTGCTTCATTAACTTTTCCTTTGTGTTCACAACTTGGCTAACTGGTGAAAGAGGCCTGGCTTTTAACCTATCTTAGCTTTTAGCATGTCTTCGTCACTAAGCACAATCATTTCTAGCTTTTCATTTAAAGCAAGAGATGTGTGATTCTTCCTTTAATTTGAACAACTAGAAGCCATTGTAGGGTTATTGATTGGACTGATTTTAATATGCTGTATCCCAGGAAATAGGGAGGCCTGAAGAGGGAGCAAAATGGGAGAACAGCCAGTTGGTTAAACAGACAGAACACAGACATTTGTTGATTAAATTTACCTTCCTATATCGGTGCAGTTTGTGGTACTCCACAATAATTATAATAGTAACATCAAGGATCATAGATCACAGATCACCGTAACAGATATATAATAATGAAAAAGTTTGAAATATTAAAAAAAAAAGAAATGTGACACAGAGACACAAAGTGATCACATGCTATTGAAAAAATCAAGGTTGCCACAAATCATTAAGTTATAAAAAGTATAATATCTGTGAAGTACAGTACAATAACAAAAATTATACCTGTAACTCTAAAACAAATGAATTAGTTAATCAATAAAAAAGATCTAAAATCTCCAGAATAAGCATTGCAAAGCAAAAGTATATTTTTCATGTCATTTTTTTCAGATGTTGTACCCTTTATTAAATGCTTATTAATAGAATCGACTTAATACTAACCAAGTAGTTGCAATCCACCATATAAATATTGAGACCAATTCTCTATAGTCCTGGTTATTTTCTCCTTCAAATGACATTAACTGTTTTTTTAATGTATACCAAAATATACATAACATAAAATTTACTATTTTAACCATTTTAAGTACACAGATTAGTGGCATTAAGTACATTCACATTGTTGTGCACCCTTTCCAGCATTCATCTACAAAACATTTTCATCTTCCCAAACTGAAACTTCATACTTGTTAAACAGTAATTCTCTATTCTGTCTCCTCAAGCTTCTAGCCCCTGGCAACCAACCACCATTCCACTTTGAATTTGATCACTCTAGGTGCCTCATATAATAAGTAGAATTATACACAGTGTATGTCCATTTGTGAATGGCTTATTATAATTTGCATGATATCTTTAAGGATTATTCATGTTGTAGCATGTGTCAGAATTATCCTACTTTTTAAGGATGAATATGTCACTATGTATATACCACATTTTGTTTATTATTTTATACATTAAGGGACATTTGGGTTACTTCCACCTTTTAGCTGTTGTTAATAATGCTGCTATTAGCACAGATGTACAGATTATCTGTTTCAGTCCCTGTTTTCAATTCTTTTGTGCATATGTCCAGAATTGGAATTCCTGGATAATAAGGTAATTCTATCTTTAATTTTTTTGAGAAACTGTCAGACTGTTTAACACAGTGGCTGCACCATTTTACCTTACCAGCTGTGTGCAAGCATTCCAGTTTCTCCACATCTATACCAACACTTTTCATTTCCTGGTTGTATTTGATGTTGTTAGTGTTGTGAATAGGCATACTAATAGGTGTGAATTTTGATTTGCATTCCTGTAATAATTGATGATGTTGAACATCTTTTATTGTGTTTATTGGACATTTGTATAACTTTGAAGAAATATCTATTTAAGCCCTTTGCCCATTTTGAGTTGGATATATTTGGTTCTTAAGCTTTAGCACGTTTTAATATATGGCAGACATTAATCTCTTATCAGATATATAATTTGCAAATATTTTCACTCATTCTATGTATTTTTTCACTCTGTTCATAGTATATTTTGACACAGAAATCATTTTAATTTGGATGAAGTCTATTTATTTTTTCTTTTGTTGTCTGTGCTTTTGGTATCATAGCTAAGAAATTATTGCCAAATGCAATATTATAAAGCTTTTTCCTCTATGTTTTCTCCTTTTATTGCTTTAGATCTTATAGTTTATCTCTTTGATCCCCATTTTGTTAAAATTTTGTATATGAAATAAAATATGTTTCTAACTTTATTAATTTGCATGTGGCTATCCAGTTTCCCCAACACTGTCTTTTCGGCATTGAATCATTTTGCCACTTTGGCCAAATGCAATTTTTCCGTAGACTCAAAGAAATTCTTCAAACTCTAATCATGGAACAAATTGTACTAGTTTATTTTTGTAGCTTCAAACTTTCCTCCTCAATGGAGAAGTGTATTAGTCAGGATGCTACAGAGAAACCATACCAATGTGATACACACACACACACACACACACACATATGAAGAGAATTATTATTAGGGATTGGATTACGTAATTATGGAGGCTGAGGTTTCATAATCTGCCATCAGCAATCTGGAAAACCATGAAAGCTGGTATTATACTTCTAGTCCAAACCCTGAGGCATGAGAACTAGAAGTGGCAATGTCCAGGGGCAGGAGAGGTTGGATGTTCAATCAGAGAGAAAATTCTCCCTTCCTCTTTGTCCTGTCCTTTGTTCTATTTATATCCTCAATGGATTGGGTAACACTGACTTTGGTGAGGACGATCTTACTTGCCCAGTCTACCAATTCAAATGCTAATGTCTTCCTGAAACATCCTCACTGATACACCCAAAAATAATGTTTTAGCTGTGTTTGATCTTCCTTTATCCTAGTCAAGTTGAAACACAAATTTAACTATCACAAGGAAGAAGGGATTCTCTGATGGGGAAGTTTAGGAAAAGGATTGTGTTTATGCTTGACTCAGCCATTTTTGACTTTATTACCCTTTAAAATTAAGTTCATCTAATTCATGTAGTTTTTAGGAATTTATTTGTAACTTCACGTCTAAGCCACATCTACCAAGTCAGCCTTAGCATCAATAAAAATATAGTTTGATTAATCTCCATTTGACTTTTTGCCTGTCTCTCAACTAGTTTCTAACTTGGCTTCAGGCCATAGCGTTGCTATTCAATGATTACCTAATATCCCAGTATCTTGGATCATTCCATGGAAACCTTGAGCTGATATTTGGAGAAGAAAGGATTATGTTTCTGGCACAGCCTGGGCAAGAGACATCATATATCAATGCTTTTATGTCATGTGGCTTTTTGACCTTGGTGGATTACAGCAGTTTATACTTTGGTAGGTTTTTAACTGTTTCAGGAAAGGCAAGCCTCAGTAAGCATAAACAATGGGGACTTCTGGCTGCCCTTACCCTGACCCACAGTAGCTGAGCTTTTAACCATGCAGAATCTGCTGACACAAGGATTACATGATCAAAGAAGAAAGCCATTTAGTCCTAGTTAAGACCTTTATCAAAACAAGTTGCATTTCTAAGTGTTTGAGCTTTCCAAGCATGTGTGCATTGGGTAAAAGCAAAAAGAAAACAAAACAAAACAAAAAAAAACCTCTATTGTTTTCTCAGCTAAATATATATGCTGAATTTTAAAACTTGCAATAGCAGACAGAATCATGAGGGTAAAGGCCAGTAGTTTGTGTGTTGCCTGCCAGACATAAGTGGGTAATCCTGGTTCAGAAGCCCCCAATTCAGTTTCTCTTAATGTCATTTTGAACTGTATTTAGAACTAAAGGAACATGTTGTCCAATCTTATGAAATTAAGTGGGTTTTCCATGTACTCTAGTTTAAAACCTCACCATATGATCTCTACTTCAACCAGAATTTACTAATTAGAAAAATTTGGATCAAGGTTTTAGCATTCATTGACCCAAATGGTATTGTTGCCTAAAGAAGGAGGGTAAATTTTATTCATAAACAAGTAGAAAGAGATATTTAAAATAAGTATAATGTGTTATTTTTTGTTGTTAAGGAAAAGAAACATTTGAATGAAATTGAAATACTAAGAGTTTAAAGGACAGAAATACTTGTACCTAAAATACTCTGTCTTAGAGAGTAAAACTTATTAAGTAAGTAAGAGAAGATCCAGAGTAGTTTGAAATGTATACTTCAGACTTACTGTCTGCATAGAAGCAGTCAGAAAATGAATGTAAAATAAAGAAAAAAAGGACCGATAAACTAATAAGGAGAGACATACTTTAGAACTTAAAACCAGGCTAAGCAGATCTAAAAGAAAAATAAACACATCCATTTCTAATTTTTCTTTAAAGAGGAAAAGCCCAGGCACTGGGCCTTAATGATAAAATCGAAGGCACTGAGTACGTATTTTTGCAAAATGCCAAATGAGCAACAGCTGAAAAGAAGATGTCATCAGTGCCATAAATGAACCTTCTGGGATACAAAAATAAATCTGAAATGTTGTTTTATAACAGTTATAATATTATAGTTAAAGTTTAGCAGTCATTTTAAACTTCAGGATTGCCCCAGGAATCACTTCACTGCTTATTTTTAATGCTCTACATACTCACTTTCAACTAGCATTTCTGGAGAAGGACCTCACTTTGTCTTATTTTTCACTCTCTGTTTTTTCTTTATTATGTGTCGTATATAATTTTGGGGGTTTTCTGAGGAAATATTGGAGTGGCAAAGGTAATATTCTTCTTTTACTTCATCTTCACAAGATGTGAAGGATTTTGAAACTGGACTTGAAAGATTAAAGACTTAAATGAAATTAAATAAATAAAACTAAGTATAAAGCTTTCATAAAGCTGTTTGAAGCAAATATATCAAACGCTGTAGTCTCTTCTGCCTGGAATTGACACTTAAATTTATATACACATTTGTTAGCTCAAACAGAATGTTGTGTCATCCATAAATTTTCTAGGAAGTAGTCCCTTAATATTCATCTTGGCAATTCATTTCCTTTTTAACTATTTGAAATTTCTTAACTCTTTTGTGTGTACTTTATAATCATCACAAAATATACTCTTGCAAAAGTAAATATAAACTTACATATCAACTGAATGGTAGAATTTCAACACATACGACACATAAGATTTTTTCAGGTTAAACTTATAACGGAAACTTATCTTTAAAAGCAAGTATACCAGTGTTCAAATGAATTCAGATATGTCTTATACGTATTACTAATTGTTGCACTGATTAGAATACAGTAAATAAGGTTATCACATGGTTAAATTCAATTCAACACTGCCAGAGACAGTAATGAAGTAGACATTAAGCTCTTCAGCTTTCCAAAATCTGAAGCCAAAAGCTCAAACCAAATAACAGTTTTTAGCCAAATTGTAGGGTCCATGTGAACCCACTTGAGACATAGGATGTTAGAGTTAAAGACAGATTATGCATAGTATAATAATTTTGGAAAAAATAACTACTGGATGATTGTATTCTTGTATAACATACATTTTTGTTCAATATTATATGTCTAAATTTTTGCTGCCCTTTACAGTATTTCATTGAATATGGAACATTTTATCCATTCTATAATTAACTAACAGTTATGGATTTTTCGTGCTTTTTTTTTTTTTTTAAGAAATGTTGTTTTGAACATTCTTGTTCATATCTCTGTGTAAATATGTGTGTCTCTGGGATATAGCCCTAACGTTAGTTGTTGGTGTGTTGGTTTGTCAGGTTTATGCTTCTTCAACTTGTCAAATAATATCAAATTGTTTTCTAAAACAACCACAATTTTTCCTGTCTGTGGGAAAGACTAGTAAGGTAATACAATGCCTATTTTCCTGTATCTTGCATCTCATTGGCTGAGTTCTGACCAATGGGATGTAGACAGAGATTATGTGCAATCTCGAAAGGAAGAAGCGTACCCTTCCTCTTCTCATTCTTAGTTTCTTCTTGCTGGAATGAAGATAGTACAGATGATAATGAATCTCCATAATAGTGATGGATATTTAATACTATGTGAGGGCAAAATAAGCCACTGTTTAGGTTAAGTCACTAATAATTTGGGCTTTCTGACACTCCCATTAGAGCCTAATGAGAACTAACTTAGGCTCTCAATTTGCAACCAGTAAGCATTCTCATAAGTCCTCATTCTTGTCAACAATTATTATTATCATTATTTTCTCTATTTTTGACAATTTGGTGAGTCTGAAATAATCTCCACTTGTGAAATTAATTTATATTACTTTATTATTAATGAAATTAAATACCTCTTTATATGTATATTAGATGTTTCCATCTATGATGTAACTTTTCTTGAATTTTGACTATTTTTTCCAAAGAATAGTTTCTATTTCTATTGATGATTACAATATAAATTAATTTATTGATAAATATTCTAGAAACTAATTTTTGTTAGTTTTATAGTTTGGAACTATCCAAACTCAGTGTGTGAATTTTACTTTTATTTTTTGGTGATGAACAGAACATCTTAAGATAATGTTGTTGTATTTATTAATCTTCTCCATGATGATTTATGCTTTTTATGTCTTAATATATGGAGATGTCCTAAATAATATTTTTCAAAATTTATTTTTTAAGTTCTTAAATCTTTGCTTTTCACATGGACATCTTTACTACCCCAGGAATTGACATTGTATGTATTATAGGGATTAAATATATTTTTGTCTCATTTAAATTTCCTATTATCTCAATACCATTTGTCGAATAGTCATTTCTGTACCCACTGATACATAGTGCTGTCTCTGTCATAAATCAACTGAGTCAGTTTTGTTTCAATTCTGTTCCTTAGGTCTAGATATCCCTAACAACAGTACATAATTGCATTTACTATAACTATAGAATAAGTCTCGATTTAAGGTAAGATAAATATCTCAATTTCTTTCTTTTCCTTTTTCCTTTTTTTGAGACAAAGTTTCCCTCTTGTTGCCCAGGTTGGAGGGCAATGGTGCCATCTCAGCTCACTGCAGCCTCTGCCTCCAGGTTCAAGCCATTATCCTACCTCAGCCTCCTGAGTAGCTGGGATTACAGGTGCCTACCACCTCACCCAGCTAATTTTTTGTAATTTTAGTAAAGACAGGGTTTCACCATGCTGGCCAGGCTGGTCTTGGAACTCCTGGCCTCACGTGATCTGCACAGTTTGGCCTCCCAAAATGCTGAGATTATAGGTGTGAGCCACCGTGCTCTGCCAGTATCTCAGTTTCTTCATAAGCATTTTTCCCTTGAATCCAATCACATTTCTAAAAATCTACAAAATATTACATATTAGCAACTATAAAACAATATGAAAAAAATGTTTGTTACAGGCTAACCAATTTACCCCCATAACAGTTGCACCATTTTTAACTCCCAGCAACAATATGTACGAGTGACTTTTGACCCACTCATTTGCCTTTCCTTCGAATATAACTAAGAGTTTCTTACTCACAGAGTAAAACAAAACAAAACAAAAATTTTTGTATTCTTAGGGAAGCAAAACATAAAAATATGCAGCAACAAAAATATGTACGCAAGGATGTTCATAACAGCTTTAATCATTTTAGGCAAAACTTGTAAATAATCCAAATATTTATCAATATTGCCCTATGTTTCTTAAATTCACTACTAAGTATATATAAAATGATTTGAACTTCTGATGTTCACAATGTAAAAAAAAATCTCAAAACATAATGTTGATCAGCCAGGTGCGGTGCCTCATGCCTGTAAATCCCAGCACTTTGGGAGGCCAAGGCAGGCGGATCACGAGGTCAGGAGTTCAAGAGCAGCCTGGTCAATATGGTGAAACCCCATCTCTACTAAAAATACAAAAATTAGCCAGGCATGGTGGTGTGTGCCTGTAGTCCCAGCTACTTGGGAGAATCACTTGAATCTGGGAGGCAGAGGTTGCACTGAGCTGAGATCGTGCCACTGCACTCCAGCCTGGGTGACAGAGCGAGAAAAAGAAAAAAAAGATGTTGATCAAAAGAAACCAGACACAAAAGTGTACATACTGTGTGCTTCCTTTGACATAAAATTCTAGAATAGGAAAAAATAAGTGATAAATAACGTCTTTGTCTCTGCCTAGATTGATAGATTTCTTAGAAAAAAGGAGGAGAAAAATTTCTGAAACTATAGAAACGTTCCTTATCTTAACTGGGATGGTGGTTGAAGTGGATGTATATATTTGTCAAGCCTCACTAAAATGTATAATTTTAAAATGTTGAAGGTTTCGCATGTAAATTATGCCATAGCCTTTAAAATTATAAGATTAAAGATTTTTTAACACAATAACAAATAGAAATGCACTATATATATATATATATATATATATATATATATATTTGTAGTAGAGTAAAATAACTTTGCAAACTGTTATAGGACAAGATTATGATTTTGGCTTATATTGGGAAACATTTCTCCACAGATCTCTCTCATTGTGCGTGTCTTTTGACTAAGGTACTAACTGCCCTTTGTTCCAGACTATATTTTCCCTAAGACTTCTATCATTAATAATTTTGAACTCACGTAGCTCAGCTACATTTCTGTTCAAGCTGGCTCATTACTTTAAATAGAATAGTGCTTATAAGGATAGAAAAAAATATTACTTTAATGTTTTTATAAATACTTAATAGAGATGTCAGCTTAAACTACAGTTGTTATCATGCAGTTGTGGGGTGATGGTGTGTGGTTCTCTGGTTCAAGGTTTGGAAGGCAAGAAGGAAATTATATGTTTAAAATTCACAACCACTTTCAATTATTGCCACAATTTAAAAAAGTGCAAAGTCATTTTGGAAAAATATTTTGGACATAGAAATTAAAGGGAAAAGTATGTAAATAATGTGCTTATTGTTCTGCCCTAAATATGGATCATTGTACACCTTTAATACTCATTAATGCTAATTATGTTCATTAGCATGTATGTTGCATATGTATTACATATGTATATAGGTCCGTAGCTTATTAATGAAAATCAAATAATAACTGACTTATTTAACATTGTTTATGTATACTCACATATACTATAACAAAACTCTAAAAAACTTGGTCATTCTCTTCTCCAGTTCATATTTGATACAACAGAACTTCATAGGTGTTAGAATCTCATAGAGAATAAGTGTCAGACTCAACGTTTTATTGAGGTCAATTTAATTTCAAAGCCTACAGTTTTTCTATCACTTTATACTGCTTCTCTAGCAGTTGGAGGAGTATTAAATATCAACTAATTATAAATAAATACGTTGATATGTCTTTTAACTCATTCTTTGCCTCTTCGCAACTTTTTCCAACAAAATTTCTTTTGTACTTATGTATTAATTTTCACCACGAGAAATATAAAACCGGTCTCATATGTTAACTCTTTTTATCCATGCTTCTTTTTCTTTAGCTTATTCTCTTTCAAAGTGAAAGTTTCATGGCTAAACAATTGAATGCCTAGCTCACAGTCTCATAGATTCAATTTTGTTCATTGACAGATATACATTGATATGAATTTAATCTCTAAGAGTTTCTACCAAGTCAACAGCTCCTTCTTTATACAACTAGCTACCTAAGTTAGTAAAAACAGGGCACTGACTAACGACAGTAGAAACCTTGTTATGTTTTGTCCTTCAGTAAATGTATGATGAAAAATAAATGGAAAGGAAGAGCAGGTATGATGTGGATTAACCATAATGGGCAGATCTATCATGAAGCTAATGAAGCTCAAACTCCAGGGTCCTTCACTTCCACAGATTCCTTACAAAGTTCTGTCTAGTTGTAATAAATTTATGTCTTTTTTCTTAGAGTATCTTCAAGATTATATAAGCTTCTTGTTATACAAAATCTAAATTGTCACCTGAGAAATTTGAAAGTCATAAGAATATTTCTAGCTGAAATACAAAATCAATATCAAGAAAATGAAAGCTGATGGGAAGGAGGCTAATACAGAAGACAGGGACAATAAAGAGATAAATGAGAAAGCTTATCTTAAAAATACCAATTTAGTGGTACTTGGGAAATGTCTTCAAGGGAAAGACTGAGGAAAAATAAACACCAAATATTTGGATTAGAGACTCAAGAAGTATGTCTCCTCTTTCACTTGGGAACATTCCTTGGCAATAAAATTTCTCCATCAATCCATCAAAAGATTGACTTGAAATATATTTAAATATCAGTTTGTTGTAAATATTGTGGAAAACTTTAAGAGTTTCCTACTTTTCAATAATTTTTTTCACACATATGCAGAAGCTAAAACTCAGTATACACATCAGTAAATACATCATAGGTAAATAACAAATGGAACAAATCAGATAATGGTATAAAAACTGTGTTCATCAGAAAGTTTCACTATTCTGATCTCCACTGATTTGTAAACATAGCCTTGGCTCTTTTTTTGTGTATGTGCAGTGGCGACATCTTGGCTCACTGCAGCTTCTGCCTCCTGGGTTCAAGTGATTCTTGTCCCTCAGCCTCTGAAGTAGATGGGATTATAGGCATGTGCCACGATGCCCAGCTAAGTGTTGTATTTTTTGTATTTTTAGTAGAGATAGAGATTTCACCATGTTGGCCAGCTGGTCTTGAACTCCTAACCTCAAGTAATTCACCCGCCTCGGCCTCCCAAAGTGCTGTGATTACAAGCAGTGTGAGCCACCATGCCTAGTCACAGTCTTGACTCATCTCAATTCTGAAATGAATTGTTTCTCTGCTGTGTACACTCAAATGGATTCTTTTTTTTTCTTTTTTTTGATTTCTCATTTCTCATAAAATTTACCCTTTACTTGTTTTGGTCTTTATTTACTTTTGAATTCAGAGTCATCTTTTTTTCTTTTTTTTTCTTTTTTCTTTTTTTTCCCATTTATTTATTTTATTGCATTTTAGGTTTTGGGGTACATGTGAAGAACATGCAAAATTGTTGCATAGGAACACATGTGGCAGTGTGATCTGCTGCCTTCCTCCCCATCACCTACATCTGGCATTTCTCCCCCTGCTATCCCTCCCCAGCTTCCCACCCCCCACCGTCCCTCCCCTATTTCCCCCCAACTGACCCCAGTGTGTAGTGCTCCCCTCCCTGTGTCCATGTGTTCTCATTGTTCAACACCCGCCTATGAGCGAGAACATGCGGTGTTTGATCTTCTGCTCTTGTGTCAGTTTGCTGAGAATGATGGTTTCCAGGTTCATCCATGTCCCTGCAAAGGACACAAACTCATCGTTTTTGATGGCTGCATAATATTCCATGGTGTATATGTGCCACATTTTCCCTATCCAGTCTATCGTCGATGTTATTTTCCTTTTTGCTGAAATTAAAGTAACAATAAATAAAAGAACAACAGAATGCCTTACCTTTTGCCTAAACATACTTTTTTGTTTTGTTCTAATTCTTGCTAATATTTTGGCTCTGTGTTGCTTTTACATGATATTTGTTTATTCCATACATATTTTATCTTTGCTTTTGCTCTACTTCATCCTAATATTGCCAAATACTGAAGGTCTTTGAAAAAAAGGCACAAATAGAAATGTACAAAATTGTAATCAATAATATTTAACTCAATTAAAAATACCTTTAGTAGCAAAATAAAGGGATGTAACATTTTTCTCAATTAAAAATTTGCATAGGATTCAAAACTCTTAAATACTAAAGTAAAAGATCTCATTTCAAAACAAAAGAGAAAGATATTGGATTAGAGAGAAGTCTCTAAATTAGTAAAGGACTTATCAGAAGAGAAAATTAAGTCACAAATTACCTCTGTCTCTTGATGAGAGATAAAGGATTTGGATAAGTCAGGAGAATTCATGAATACAACAGAAGGAAGATTAATTTCTCTCAGAAAATCAGAGAAAGTAATGTGAACAAATGAATACAGAGAAGAAATTTCTTATAAATAACTCGAATTCACCTCATGGAATAGTTTATCAAGCTTATTCTTCGTTTCAAGGACACATAGTCAGGATGGCCTTTCGTGGCTTTTTATAGTCATGGGCTTTTATCCATGGTGTCTGTAGTGGTCTCTGTGTGTTTGGTTGGGGGAGAATAAGAGGAGGGTGGATATAGGTTTGTGTAGAAGAGTGGAGTGAAGGGAATGTCTAGGACGGAAAATAAGAATGTGTAAAAATGTAATTACAATGAAACATTATTTATAATCATGCAAGCTATTTCATATATTTTGTATCAGTTAATTACTTAATTCACATAACAAGCCTATCCTAATGTGACACTATAGGAAAATGAGATTCACACTGATAACTTGTCCGACATCACACAGTGACATACTTTCAAAACACTGTCATTAATGCAAGTTGTTCTGATGCCAATTTTTGTGTTTTTTCTTTCTATTAGCTCTCGCTCACTGGGAGTGTATTTCTATGCTCCAACAGAAGGAAAATAGAAGTAGCATTTTATAATAGGCAGGTATCTGCCAGTAACATCCCAGTCATGCATTAATCTTTCCATTCATTTACCTATTCATTTATTCAGTACTAATTTTGTTACCATTCGTTACATACTAGACTCTGGTAAAATCATGTTAGTTAGACCCAGAAGAAAAGATCCAGCATGGTTTTAATGTGGTTTAGAAGACACAAGTTTGTTTATTATTCTGCATGATTATTCCCTCATATAGAAAGCACAACTTAAAATGCTTATTGTGTAATACAATATATTTAGGAATTTTAAAGTGCTCAAAATGATTCATCTTCACTTTCATATTCTTTTTCTCTCCCCTAGTAGCATATGCTAAAGGTATAAAATTCATCAAATTGAGAATTGTGGAGAGATTATATTGCTCTATATTCGTGAAATAGCAAAGTTATCACTTTATAAGCTTGATGAAACCATCTGAGTATAGCATCCCTGGTTATTATTTTATTTCAAAATGTTCATAATTAAATCACACAACTAAGCATATCAGGCCTGGCCTAAGTGCACATGAAACCATCTCACATTTTTCCTGAGTCCACAATATGACTACATTTTAGCTTTTTGTATTTGGGAGAAAGTGAAAGAGAGGTGGGAATATGACTAGTCATGCTCAATGGATTACAGGTGGAAGTTATAAAGATGAATTCCAGACCTATACCATAAACTAATGCAATGTGAGAACCTCCACTCTCTTATCCTTTCCCAGCAACTTTGGAGGTCACATGTAGAGGAAAGCTTTAATAGAGTTGAATTCAATTTTTGATATTTGACTTCTGGTGGTATTCAAGCTTCACTCTCCCCTTTCCCTCTTCTGCTCATATTGGGGCAAGCAGATAAAATCTGGCTGATCCCTCTCTTGATTTCAATGGGAAGTTTAAAACATGCATGGCTCTGCCCACATGAGGGAATCCTCAATGTAGCCTTGATTCTCTAACCAGTTGAAAACGCTGTGCCAATCACACCTCTCTGCTCTATCAATAGATGTATAACCTACAAGGAGCCTGTCCCGCTCTCCCCAAAAAGCCTCATTATGTGAGTAAAATTAAAAAAAAAAAGTATGTTTGTGTATAGCATTAAGAGTCTTGATATCAAAACCAAATTTTGAGTGAGAATCAATCTCATCTCTAAAGGATAATCATAACAAGAGCAAAGTTCCAACATGGAAGAATCCTGCGTCCCTGGGTGACTTAAAAGAGTGGATACCTCCAATATTGACCTTATTGAACTCTAATGTGAATGAACGATAATTTTTTGTTGTGTTAATTCACTGAGATTTTAGCCAATCTAACATGAATAATACAAAAATTTAGTAGTTTAATGTAAAATGCGTACATAACAAAAGTTACAATTTTCAATGCAATAATGAAAATAGGAATGAAGTGACAAATAACCTAACATCAGAGTCTACAGGGAGGACATGCTATGAATAAGCAATAAATTTGGTAGCATTGCTGCCTGCAACAATTAGGAGTCAGACTAGAATCAACTGGGTTTTAATTTGAGGGAAAGATGTTTAAAAAGCAAAAATTCAAGAGTTCATGTGGTCAGTAGCTATATTTGATTTATATAAATATCTGGAAAGGATATGTCTATTTCAAATATAAATGAAATGGAATACTGAGTCTAGAAATTCAGTTTTACCTAGTCTTCATATGAATATACTTGTAGTTCTTCATATTCTTACAATTCTTTCAGTTTTTCATATGTATAGTCTTACAGTTTTGGAAAGAAACAAGAGCTTCTGGACTTCAGTTGTATTTGAAATCAGAAAAGACTTTGAACAACAAAGATGTAATATGACTTCTCAGTTGAAGATAGTGACTCCACCTTATAACAAAGGTCTGACTGAGTGTATAGCCTCTCCATTCAAACTGATAGTCTCATGAATAAAGCTTCCATTATGTTGAGAGAACAAAGTGAAGGGCGAATGGGCACAGAAATAAAGCAGATTTTAAAACAATGACTAGGAAAGGATTGTGAGAGAGGTCACTGGCATATGGAAAAATGCAGATCAGATGCCTACTAGGTTTTTGAGGGAACCATATTATAAAATCAACCAAAGTCTTTATCTGAGAAAAAAACGTAACGTTTCAAAGAGTCTTGAAACAAGCATTGCATAACAAGGGAGCTACAACAGCTGCACAGCAAACTAGGAAGATACAATCTTCAAAACTTATTTTTATGTCATTAAAGTCTCTTATAGGGTACAGTCTGGAGCCATGGAAAACAGCAGAGATGAGAGTTCCATACAGAGATCAGGATCTGTACTTTCTCAATGTCTGTTTATTGGGATTTCACAATTGAACATTTTGAAAACTATTCTATGTTCCCATTTGTTTCTTTCTAATTTGGGATGGTTATTGATGTGAATATGCCTCTGAGCCACCATTTTTTAATTGGATGTGGTATGGAAAGTAGATTACCTATCTTTTAGGTTGTGGGTTTCCAGACTGTTGAGAATCTCATCTGTTTGAATGTATAGGAACCAAAAATCCTACACTTTGAGCTGGATAGAGTAACTGGTGGAAAGTTGAGATCTCTTTCTGAGGAAGGGGAGAACGTTTTCTATGTGTAGAGAAGGAAGGAATAATATATATGATAAGCAAAGGGAAGACTCTTGCAGAAACTGATCATACTCACCAAACCCATTTCCTTTTCCAAGGCAAGTGGAACTATATCCTAGGTGCTAAATTATATTCCCCAGCCTTCTGGAATCTATATCAGGCCATGTGATTAGTTCTTGTCAATGAAAGCAGTTGTCAGTAGTATATTATTTCTGAACTGAGACATTTAAATGTCAGTGTGACATGCTAACGGTCCAACCCCACTCCTTTGGATGACTAAATACTGTAATAGCAATCTTACAACCATTTGCTGAAGATAGAGTTACACAACATGACAGGAGCTTAGAGACCACCATCACTTTTAGAGAAGAGTCACATAACCAGGGTTTGTATGAGAATTAAACATTATTATGTTAAGTCCCCAAGCTTTGCTTGTGAGGAAAAATAATGTTTGCTCTCCAGACTGTGCAACTACAAATAGAGTGTTCTTCCTTGGCTGGTTCTCTATTTGCAAGTTTAAATTGAGGAGTTATTTGAAGATTCTAGTAGTGGCACATACCTAGTCATGTATCCAGGATCCAAAACATGGTTCTTCTCTTGCCAGGAAGGAGATCCGACTTCAGTAAATTAACTGATTCAGTAAAAGAAACACCTGGAGAAAAAGAGGTACTTTTTTGGTCCACACTATCTGTTTATCCTCAGAAATGAGTTTTAAATATTGAAGAGAAATAGACTCAAAGTGTCACTTGAATGGACATCACCTCAGGGAAGCATTAATCCAGCGTTATTTCATCTGATGGCTCAGTTTTGCCAGCTTCCATTAACTTTTCAATCCACTATAATCTTGCTACTTTCTACAGTAGTTCAATGACTCTGTTCTCACTAGTGTACTCACTGATTTCTAATTGGCAGATCATAATGGCACCTTTTAGTTTTAACTCATTTTTTCTGCTGTGTATGATTGTCATTGCTGAAAATCTCTTCTTCAAACTCTCCCATGTTCTCATTTTTTAATTTGTTATATATTTTTGCTCAAATATCAGATCTCTACTTCTCAAGGTCAATCAAAACGTCATTTTTCTCTTTTAGCCACTAAAGCAAGTTTACTCAGAGCCCATTCTCAGTCTCCCTCTTTAACCAAAAGCCCGTGTGTTAAGTTTGCACTTATAAACCAAGAATAACCCCCAGGCATTTCTCTCCAGACAGCACAACCATATTTAGCCTCAGACCTTAACAATGACTGCTTCATATAAATCTATACTTTTCTCTTTCATAAATTTCAGAGATAACTCAAACTCTGATGTTTTCTAAATTTCATCTATTACCTTGTTCCCCAAAATCTGTCTTGATTTTCATAATAAAAGGCAGAAAGGCAGAAACCTGAACCAGAACCAATTGGTTACTAATATAGTATACATTTTACCATTGTAATATATTTCAAATCTGTCCCCTCCTCTCTAGAGTTGTTCCCCTACTCCACTCAACACTAACACCAAGCCCTTTAATTTATAGCTGGAACTATTGCAAAAATATCTTTATTTATATTATTTCTGTCATTTTGAGCCAACACAAAAAAAGTCATACTCTACACATCCAAAGGAGGGACTGGTCTAATATGCAGATCTGATCATATAAGTAAATTCCTTAAAATAGTTACAATGACAACTTCTAACTGCTCAATGTGGCAAATACAATTTCCTTCTAGCATAGCCTGAATCTTGTGATCAATGGGTCTCAGGATTTCTCCAACGTGTCATTTTCATGAGTGATGTGTTCTGTTTTTCATGCCCAGATTTTAATGAAACTCCTCCCGCCACCAAAAAAAATAAAAATAAAAAAAAACAAATTTGTAAATACATTAAAGAAAATGATAGTACAATGTTAAATTTGCAAATACATTAATGAAAATGATAGTACAATGTTTTGTGTGTGTGTGTGTGTGTGTGTGTATTTAAGAATACTTGATGTTCTCCTTGTAAAGAATCATAATAGGTAAAGTTGGATAGAAAAGTAAGTTAAATCTCAGATTTAGAATGCTATGTTTTTCCTTCTTTCTCTCATCTATTGAAGTACTCTCTTTTGGCAGTGACATAGATAAAGAAGAATGAGTAAAGGTCCTATATAATCCTTTTCTGCTAGCTCTAATCGCTCCGCATTTGCCCCATTCAAGAAAACATCAAAAGACAAATGAATTCAAGTAAGCATTTAAAAATATCTGAAAATATTATTAAAAAAAAGTAAATAATTTACAAATATTGGTATTTGCACTGTTTTTGTTTCTTTTTCAAACTGCTAGCGACCCTTCAGAAAACAAGTGTGTTGATGAAGAAATGCTGATGACAAGCAACCAAGCTTTCTCTCCTTCCCAGGCCATGATCTTAGACATTGCTTACACTTAGGACATTACATTTGAAGTCTTTGTTGACAGATAATGTCTCCTCGTAAATATTATAAGTTCTTTCAGAAGAAAAATCCTCTATGCCATTTTTACCTCCAATTCCTATTACATTTAGCAGATTATAAAAACATCTAATAAATGTTTACTCAATGAATGAATTAATGCATATTTTCTAAGATTTTTAACTAGAAAAACAATTTTGCTACTCTTTTCATTTTCCTTTTCTTCCTCCATAAGTATCACAGATATATTGGGAGCTGCAAAGTCTAAGCAATTTAAGCTTTTGTCACAAACAACTTGAAATTTTAGAGCAGCAATTTGAAAATACACACTAGTCCGTATAGGTACAAGGAACATACAAAACCATAGGGTTCAGTGATTTTTTTCTTAATTTTCCATTATTTCCTGTATAAGTTTCATTTCATTGGAAGATCTTCCAACAGACAAAGAAGCCCTGGATACTTAAACTTTGACAGAGTATTAATGGATAAGGTAAACACACTTAGTGCACAATGAATCTAGCACAAGTGAGACTCCAAATGTGTTCTGTTGGGTTGCCCACTGCATTTATTTATCCTAATAAAAAGCCACTTTGTTTCTCTCTTGCCTATTTTAGAAACAGTCATTTTCTAAATTTCAATATATCTTACCCAAAATTCTTACACGATTCAAGGCTTTTAGGGCATGAGAATAACAACAATTCATAATATCCACTTTTATTTTTGTGCCTTGTAGTTAGGTATGGTGACAATATTCTGATCCACAGTTTATGTTCCCTTAATGACTCCTCCTCTTTTCTGTTGTATAACTTATTTGCTACCCTTCACAAATTTAAACTCCTCTTTATTAAACAACAAGCTATGTTACTTTTTGATCTTCATATTTCTAAAATCTAAACTAAATATTTTGTGTTAAATGGAAACTGACCTGAAGCCCCTGAAAATGATCACAGTTGGTGTTTGGACTAATTTCAAAGAAAACAGAGCACAAAGAGGTTTTTTTTTTTTTTTTTTTTTTTTTTTTTTTTTTTTTTTTTTTTTTTTTTNAGAACAACAATATCCATACTAATATACTAATATCCATACTAATATAAAATTATCTACATTTAGTTCTCTCCAGTATAAATAATTTGTTTAAATATCATTAAATGTCATAAAGATCAGTCATTTTAATTTAACTTTTAAGTTCAGGGGAACATGTGCAGGTGAGTTACATAGGTAAACATGTTTCATGGGCATTTCATTGTACATATTATTTCATTAAGTATTAGGTACTAGGTATTAAGCCTAGTACCCAATAATTATTATTCTGATTCTCTCTCCCCTCCCAGCATCCATCCTCCAGTAGGCTCTAGCCTCTGTTGTTCCCCTCTCTGTGTCAATGTGTTCCTGTTGTTTAGCTCTCATATATAAGTGATAACGTGGTATTTAGCTTTCTGCTCCTGCATTAGTTTGCTAAGGTTAATGGCCTCAAGCTCCATCCATGTTCCAGCAAAAGACATTTTTTCTGGCTGCATAGTGTTCCATGGTGTATATGTACCACATTTTCATTATCCAGTCTATTATAGATGGGCATTTAGGTTCATTCAATGCCTGTAGTTTGCTAATATGGTGGATTATATTTATTGATTTTTGATCATTGAAACAACTCTACAATCCTGGGGAAAAAAACTCCACTTTGTCATGGTGTATAAGTGTTTTAAATTATGTTTGAATTATATTTGCTAAGATTTTGTTACTTTTCTTTGGACATGTATTCAGGAAACATGTTTGTCTATGGATTCCTTTTTCCAAATTTTGTCTTGTTTTAAGAAATCTTTTCTCTCTTCTGTTTTTTGAAGGGTTTTTGTAGAATTTTTGTTGATTCTTTAAACCTTTGGTGAAATTATTCACTAAAAGTATGGGTCTGGAATTTCTATTTTCAAGAAATATTTTGAAATTATAAATTCAGATTTATTAATAGATATAGGGCTACAAAATTATTTTTTTCATTTTGCTTAGTTTTGACTTTATGGCATTTGAAGAATTGTTTCTTTTCATCTAAGTTGTCAAATTTAAGAGTATAAAGGTTTTTATATTATTATCTTATTATGATTCTTATATCTGCAGAGTCTATAGTGAGAAAACCCATTTCTTTCCCAATATTAGTAAATGTTAATCTTCTCCCACTTTTTCTTCATCAGTATGTCAGATATTTGCCAATTTTGTCACTGGATATAGGACTCTGGGGTTACAGTTCTTTACTTTCCAACACTGAAACAAATGCCACTTCCTTTTTGCCTACATGGCTCTTAATAAAAGAGCCATTTTTATTTGATTTGTCTTTACTCTTTTTTTAACTTTTATTTTACATTCAGGGGTATATGTGCAGGTTTGTTAAACAGGTAATCATCTGTCACAGGAGTTTGTTATGCAGATGAATTCTTTACCCAGGTGTTAATCCCAGTACCCATTAGTTATTTGATTTTGACCTGCTATTTTTTTTTTTTTATTGTTGTGTCTGCTAGATTTTGATGTCAAGATGATGCTGGCCTCATAAAATGAGTTAGGGAGGATTCTCTCCTCTTGGATGTTTTAGAATAGTTTTAGTAGGAATAGTACCAGCTCTTCTATGTACCTCTAGTAGAATTTGGCTGTGAAGCCATCTGATCCTGAGCAGTTTTTGGGGAGGTGATGTGGGGGAGGGGGGATGGTAGGCTATTTATTACTGATTAAATTTCAGAGCTCACTATTGGTCTCCTTGTCCTTTTTTCCTTGTTCAGTCATGGGAGGGTGTATGTGTCTAGGAATTTATTTGTTTCTTCTAGATTTTCTAGTTTGTATGCAGAGAGGTGTTCATAATAGTATGATCGTGATTTGTATTTCTATAGGGTCAATGATAATACCCCCTTTGTCCTGTCTAATTTTGTTTATTTGGATCTTCTCTTTTCTTCTTTATTGGTCTAGTGAGAAGTCTATATATATATATATATTTTTTTTTTTTCATGGAAACCCACCCCTGGATTTGTTAATCTTTTGAATAGCTTTTCATGTCTCAATGTCCTTCAGTGTAGCTCTGATTTTGGTTCCTTCTTGTCTTCTATTAAATTTGGTGTTGGTTTACTCTTGGTTATCTAGTTCTTTTAATCTCGATGTTAGGTTGATAGATGAGATCTTTCTAAGTTTTTGATGTGGGCATTTAGTGCTATAAATTTTCCCCTTATCACTGTCTTAGCTGTTTCTCAGAAATGCTGGTATGTAATATTTTTGCCCTTATTAGTTTCAAATAAATTCTTGATTTATGCCTTAATTTTGTCATTCACCCCAAAGTCATTCAGAAACAGGTTATTTAATTTACATGTCATTGTATGATTTTGAGCTATTTTATTAGTCTTGAATTCCAGTTTTATTGTGCTATTGTCCAAGATAGTGGTTGTTATGACTTAAGTTCTTTTGCATTTGCTGAAGTGTGTTTTATGTTAAATTATGTGGTTGATTTTAGAGAATGTACCATGTGACAATGAGAAGAATATATCTTCTGTTATTTTGGGGTGGGGAGTTCTGTGGATGTATATCACGTGTATTTGATCCAGTGCTGAGTTCAGGTCCTGAATATCATGGTCACTTTTCTGCCTCAAAGATCTGTCTAATACTCTCAGGGGAGTATTAAAGTCTCTGACTGTTATTGTGTGGGAATCAAAGTGCCTTTCAAGTATCTAAGAACTTGCTTTATGAATCTGGATGCTCATTTGTTGGGTGCATATATATTCAGGATATGAAGGTCTTCTTGTTGAATTGAATACTCTACGATTATTTAGTGCCAATCTTTTTATTCTTTGGTCTTTGTTTAAAGTCTGTTTTTTCTGAAATTAGGATTGTATCCCTTGCTTGTTTCTCTTTTCCATTTGCTTGGTATGTTTTTCTCCATCCCTTTCTTTTGAGCCTATGCCTGTCATAACATGTGATGAATCTCTTGAAGACAGCATTCTGTTGGGTCTTAGTTTTTTATCCAAACTGGCACTCTGTGCCTTTTAATTGGGGCAGTTAGCTTACATTTAAGGTTATTATTGATGTGTGTGGATTTGTTCCTGTCATCATGATGTTAGCTGGTTATTATGCAGAGTTGTTTGGTTGCTTTATAGTGTCATTGGCCTGTGTGCTTCAGAATGTTTTTGTAGTGGCTGGAAATGGTCTTTTCTTTCCATATTTGGTGTTGTTTTCGGAAGCTTTTGAGGCAGGTCTGCTAGTAATGAATTTCCTCAGCATTTGTTTGTCTGAAAAAGATCTTACTTCTCCTTTACTTATGAAGCTTAATCTGTCTGCATATAAAATTCTGAGTTAAAATTTCTTTCAAAATGTTGAATATTGGCCCCTAATCTCTTCTGGCTTATAGGGTTTCTACTGAGAGGTCTGCTGCTAGTCTGATGAGCTTCCCCTTGTAGGTGATCTGACCTTTCCCTCTAGTTGCCTGTAACACTTATTTTTTCCTTTCTACCTTGGAGAATCAGATGACTATGTCTTGGAGATAATTTTCCTGTGAGGTATCTTACTGGGGTTCTCTGCATTTCCTAAATTTGAATGTTAACTTCTCCAGCTGGGTTGGGAAAGTTCTCATGGATGATATCCTGAAATATGTTCTTCACATTGGTTCCATTCTCCTTATCCATTTCAGGGACACCAATGAGTCATACATATAGATTTACATAATCCCATATTTTTAGGAGGTTTTCTTCATTCTTTACATCTATTTTCTATTCTTGTCTGACTGTCATTCAGAAAGCTGTACAAGCTCTGGTATGATTTTCTCAACCTGATCTATTCTGCTGTTAATATTTGTGATTGCATTATGGAAGTCGTATAGTGTGTTTTTCAGCTCTATCAGGTCAATTATGTTCTTGTCTATACTGGCTATTTTGTCTGTCAGTTCGTATATCATTTTATTCTCATTCTTTGCTTACTTGGATTAGATCTCAATGTACTCCTGCATCTCAATGATCTTCATTCCTATTAATATTCTGAATTATAGTTCTGCCATTTCAGCCTTCTCAGTCTCATTAGGAATCCTTGCTGGAAAAGTAGTCTGGTCTTTGGAGGAATTAAGGCGCTCTGGCTTTTTTATTTGTTAGAGTTCTTGCACTGTTTTTTTTTTCTCATCTTTGGGCTGATATTCCTTCATTCTTTGAAGTTGTTGTCCTTTAGAAGTTGCTTTTTTCCTTTATCCTGTCTGATGCCCTTAAGGGCTGGATTGTAGTATAAGGTGGGTTCATTAGACGGGTTTTATTTATGGAAGATTTAGGGGACCAAAGCTCAGCTCCCAACTCCTGGACTGCTTACTTTAACTCTGGGGGACTTGTATCAGGCCCCAGGTTTGTTCTTTCACTCCTCAAATTTAGGAAATCACTGCAATTGGGGAATCAAGGTGCTCCCAGACCACTTGTCTCTACATTTTGATGGGTTGTGCAAGCCAAAGCCTTTCATAGGGCAGTGGCAGCAGAATCCATCTTAGTTTGCTAATGCTAGCGACAATGGCAGTGGTAGCATGGTAGGATGCATGGTCCTCAGCTGCAGCAGGTTGCTAGTGTGTGCTGGGGTGCTTGCATCCATGTGGACATTCACAGAAGTAATTGAGGCAGCATGGCTCAGGGATGTAGAGGGCTCCTGCTGGCAACTATGGATGTGTTTGTGCCGGTAGGGGTGTTGGCACAGGGGCAGGGCACCAGCAGTCACAGGTCTTAATGTGCTGTCTGTACACATTCACATAGGTCAGGTGGTTGCTCAGGGAATAAGAGGATCCGCTGTTTTCTGTGCCTTGTTTCACTCTGGCAGCAGTGTTGGTGCAGGGGCAGGGTGCTGGCCTGGGTGGGGATGGCAGGCTTGTTGCCCACCAAGGCTCCAGCTGCAGTGGTAATAAAACTGGGAAGGGAGGACAGTGTGCACTCCCACTGGCAACAGTGGCAGGGCAGGGTGCACACACACAGGCATGCTGGTGGGGCTGCAGAGTCAAAATTCACCTGAATACATGAACTGGCAAAGTAATGTGGGAAGTGGCTGTGGGTCCAGAGAAGCTGTGGTTGGGGAGGGTGGAGATGGGTTGGTGCATGGCCATGAAGGATGCCCCACTGGAGCTCACTGGTGATCAGGCATAGTCCATCGGTGCAGGAGGTATGATGCACGCCCCCAGGATACCCAAGGTTGTGCTATAAGCAGGCGCAGCCAGGCTGGCTCCCCAGGAATGACCAGCAGACCAAGCGGTGATTAGGTGGAACTGGCCCCTTCTGATAGGCAAGACCTCCCTGCAGAGTTTAGATCCAACAGTTCCCCTAGGGCTAAAGTCTTCTATGGGATCAAGTTGAGCCTAGGGGGATGGGCATTCCTGGTTATGCTCTGCACCAGATGCTCCCACACCAAACCCTCTGGGCTCCACATTGGCTGGTGTGCTTTTCCTACCATTTTTCTAAGCAGCTCTCCCTGACAACTCAAGTTTCCATAGCGGTCTAAGGGTCTCCTCCTACTGGAATTCCAGAGGCCTGTGGCAAGAGTAAGTTGCTCCTTTCCAGTTCAATTCACCTGTTCCCCCGGAGTTGTCAGGGGCCAGGAACAATTCTGTGTGTGGTAGACCTGTGCAACGTTCCCAGTTTTCTCTCTCTTCAGCCCAGCTTCTGTGTCTTTCCTCCAACCACTCTCACTGGCTTCCCTCTGAAGATCTGTTGGAGTGTTCTAGTTGTCCCAGTTCCTCGGTGGCAGATGTTCTGCCCAGCTGCATATAGTTGGCCATCTAAGTCATTTGATTTTTCAGCACAAGCTGGAAATCTTTGACTTATCCTTAAAGTTGAAACAGGAAAAAAAGTATGTACATATGTTTATGTATAACACAAATGCACATGTTTTACAAAATACGTAACCACTAAAAGCAGAAGGCACTATTGGCAAACTCTATATCCAGCTAATCAGTTCATTAGAAATTATTAGGATCTACCAAGCTAGGAGATAAGGAGGAGATACCAGGAAGCCTTTATAATTTGCTATTTCTATATTTTTTGGGAAAAACATCTCTGGGAATTTCCCAGGTAAGAAGATAAAAGGATTTAAAAAAGGAAAAAACCCCAAAGAAAACCAGAACAAATAATCCAGCATGAAATACATTTTGGCCTTGATGACATTTCTTGCCCGTTCATTTTAGTCTAATGACTGTTGCTTTCATGTTTTCACAGAGTCCTCTCCCTGAGTAAGGCATATTGTCTGGTACTGATGGTAATTATGTAGTGTCTCTGACTAACGGTCTCTAAGAGGTATCTTTTAGCAGGAATGACAAGGAACAGCAGAGAGACTTATCCAGGATGGAGTAGAGGGAATACAAAAGCTGGATTTGAGCACAAAATAGGAAAAGGGGGAGAACAATAAGAAAAAGGAGACTCAGAATGTTAAAGCTCCTTAGATTTTAGAGATAACTGAGTCCTATCCTTCTGTATTTCTGTCAGGAAAAATTGAAAACCAAAGCCATTAAAGGGATTGCTGAAGGCCACAACGATTTCCATACTTGATAGCTTTTCATTAGTTTTAGTTACCCATTAAACATCTATGGGTATAGAACAAATCCCAGGGTAGCTTCCTCATAGCTAGAAATTTTAACATGGAGGAAAATGTTTCACTCTTAAAACAATTACAGTAGTCCCTCCTTATCCACAGGGAATATATTCCAAGACTCCCAATGGTTGCCTGAAGCCATAGATAGTACTGAACCCTGCATAATTTTTTTTTCCTTAACATACATACCTATGATAAAGTTTTATTTAGAAATTAAGCACAGCAAGAACTTAGCAACAATAACTGATAATACAATAGAACAATTATAATAATATATAATGCAGTTGTGGTAATTTTTGTTGTCTTTTATGATTCTCTAAACAACACCAAAATTGATCTTCTCCAACATGTAAGAGCCCTACTGGTGAAAAACTCTACTACTGTGAATTAGTATCAGGTTCTCACCTCTGGAATCTGTACTATGGCGATCATTTTCTGTACTGAGGAACACTAACCTGGACAGGAATAAGAATGGAAACTTTCTAGGAAAATCCCATTTGTATGGTTTCCTTATCTACATCTGGTTAGTTGGATGAGAGCAATCAAACCTGTTTCTGTCTTTTCCCCTATATTGAGATACAGTTTTTACAGTATCTGCTATTTGAACACATTGAGTATTCCTAATGATGTTAATCAAGTAATTTTTCTTATGCTCACTACCTATAGAATTTTAATAACACTCCCAGATGTTGTACTGATTCTGATTCTAATGATACTTTAAGGAATCTTTCTTGATTTCATTCTGAACCTCACATCCTTTGCCCTTGATATTGGCCCTTCTTGTGTTTTAATTATCTTGGTGACAAAGCCCTTTTGTCAAGGTCCTTTAGGATAAACAAGTAAAACTTCTCAAACTCTGCTGATCCCATAATTTTTCACTTCAAAATGTGGCCCCACTGAATTTGGATCCATTTGTATATCTAATTGGAAAATACCAGGCTCCCAAAATTGAACCATATTTCTAGACATCAAGGTCTTGACAGAATTGCTAATCATTTTGTTTAATTGAAATAAGTAGTTCTTGGATTTATAATCAGGAGTCATTCAAAGTGCTCCAAGACAACACATTTCCTAACTATAGAATAAGCAGAGAGGCATGCTTGCATTATTATGCTGCTTAAAAATGCTGCTTCAAATCAAATGAGGCTAAAATATTCACTTTCCTTATTCTACTGTTTATCTCATTGAATGATAGTTTTTAATGTAATCAAAAATGGAAATTACTAGAGCACAAAGCATCTTAGATTTTTTTCTTCTGAGAAATGGATTACCTAAGCATAAGTAACAGTATTGTGTATATAGAATAACACATACACGACATAATTGCATTGATTATGTAGTAAAAGAGGAGAGCAAATATTTATTTTATAAATAGTTTCTTTGAG
>NW_016107476.1:4320087-4322184 GCF_001604975.1 Cebus imitator
ATGTTGTATACCTATAACAGGTTAGGCCCCGTGATACGTAATATTGATATTTTTAAGAAGTCCTAATGTATGACTATGAGGAGTTAGTCTAATGAAAGAGGCAGTTATATAAACAAACAAATCAAAATACAACTTGATAAGTGCCATGAAATGTTTCTGTGGCAAATGCTAAGGCTACGTATCCCACAATACTTTTATCTCTTCTTCCTTGTGAATAAACTTTGACTTAATTAAATATTGCATGAAGACGCCTTGATATCAAGTAAGAGTTAAATCTATTAGGTTGTTGCAAAATCATTGCAGTTTTTGCCATTACTTTCAATGGCAAAAACAGTGATTACTTCTGCACCAACCTGATATGCTCTAGGGATAGCATGTGACCAAGTCATGTCCAATAAAATATTGGAGAAAATCTACTAGGGGTATACCAGGGAAAAGTTCCCTAATAAAATTTAAAAATGGCCTGAGGAGTGACATTCCTCTCCTCTTTCTCCTTTTTGCCATCCTCTTTCTTCTTTCTCTCCCTCTTTTTTGCTCTCTCTCTCCCTCTAACCTCTCTTTTTGTGTAGGTACATCCCTGTTTCTGACTTTGAATAAGATCATAGGACTTGAGATTTTGACAATGATTGTTGAAAATTAGATGGTAAAACATGACATGTCATGAGAATGTCAGAGCAAAGAGATGGAAGATGAAAAATTGACATGATTTAGCATTTGAATCAAGCACCCACTTCTGTGTGTTTTGTTATGTGAAAATAAAAAGACCCTATTTGTTTAAGCCAATATTGCACTTCCAAAATTTCAGACAAAAGTATCTTCATTGCTGCAACTTCTCATGGAAATAAATATTTGAATTTGATTTTGAACTCTGAATAGGTAATTTTCAGGCAGAGAATATAAATCAATGAGATTTAGGCAGAAATATCAGGCTGATATTTAAAAATACTAATGTATATAGAAAATTAGAATTTCTGTGTGCAATGGTTGGAAAGAAGACCAAGAGAGTAGTAGAGGCAAGATTGTGTGTGTTAAGCTCAGGTGCTCATGCTGTCCTATGGTAACTAGGAACACAGATGCGACGGAGAGTGTTATGTGATGAAATTTATTTTTTTAATGTTGCTGACTATCTTGGGAGCTTTGAGGATGGACATAAGCAGGAAGAGATTGATGTCAGAAATAACCAGTTTCTTAGAAGTTACTAAGAGGTTCACAGATAACTGATTCTTCACATGACCTTCAGTATATGTTGTGGCATGCCTCCGATTCCCACCCTTCAGGACTGACGTATTCATGCCCATGGTTGTCAGGAGTGACTATAGCTGCAAAGACACATCACATCAGTGTTCAAACACACACACATTTCACAGAAATTTCCCTGAGCCAAAAAGAAACCTCTCAGCCAAGTTTATGCCCCCTCCTTAGGGAACCCCACATCCAGTGCCTGATCAATGCAGAGATATGAAAGTGAGTATTCCTCCCACCATTTGAGATATTCTGGAAGGCCATGCCAGTTTTCGAACTCTGTGTAGGATCAATTGAATCCTCTGTTCCAAGAGCATACCAGTTCCACTTTTCTTTTCTCTGCTTCAGTTCCTGCATCTTTCACTTTTTACAGATGTTATTCTTGAGAATATTGCCTGCATGAAAATATCCACCTCAGTCTGTTTCCCATGTAACCAAACCTAGACAGTTGGTACCAGGAGTGGTACAGAAAAAATCTGAAATCGGGATTGAGTGCTGAATCGCCTGCTGGCTAGCTGGCAGTGAGGACAACTTTATTAATGGTACATAGAAAAATAGCTCCTAGCATGTTTTAACGGTGCGACTTAGAATTTCACCAATGGTAAAATGAGATGAGATGGTGGAAGGGATGTACTGGCAGATGGATGTAATATCTCATATTTAGAGAGGTTTTACAAAAGGAATAATTATATAAGCACTATGTAATTAGATGGCTGTTGACTGATGCAATGGTGAAAATCATTGAAAAGCTGAGAGTAAGTATTCAGGTAGAAAGTGAGAGTTTCCTTCCTTCCTTCCTTCCTTCCTTCCTTCCTTCCTTCCTTCCTTCCTTTCTTTCTTTCTCTCTCTCTCTCT
>NW_016107476.1:4322250-4350925 GCF_001604975.1 Cebus imitator
TCTTATGACTACTGCTGCTATGAACATATGTGCACCACGTTTTTGCAGGGGGAGATGGAGTCTCAGTCTGTCACCCAGACTTGAGTGCAGTGGCACAATCTTGGCTCATTGCAACCACCACCTCCCAGGTTCAAGTGATTCTTCTGCTCAGCCTCCCAAGTAGCTGGGATTATAGGCACCTGCCACCATGCTCAGCTAATTTTTGTATTTTTAGTAGAGATAGGGTTTCACCATGTTGGACAGGCTGGTCTTGAACTTCTGACCTCAAGTGATCTGCCCACCTCGGCCTCCCAAAGTGCTGGGATTGCAAGCATGAGCCACCGTCCCCACAGAGAGTTTCTTTAGCAACAAAAAAATATACTCTCATTCTTACAAAAAGCTGAGAATCAGAAGAGAACTTAATAGTAGCAGAACTCATGAAAAGGTTAAATTCTCAACCAGCATATCTGCTATACTTTTATAGAGCCTAGATTGGAAGGAGAAGGAGCCTATGACTTGAGATAGGAACAATGTAGGATGATTTACTTGCAAATCTTCAGGTCTCAGATTCCCCTGAACATTCTTGGCTTTGAGAAGTTATTCCTGGCAAATTCTCATTGCCCTCTCTTTCTGCCTTTCATTCAGCATAAGCCTGTTTCAGGATCTAGTTCAACTCCTTTTCTAGTCTCCAGCAAACAACTCAATTTTAGTCACAACATAACCTAGCAGAGAGAGTGCTGAATGTGCTCAGGGAAGAAAGGAACTATAATATTAGAAAGCTACAGGACCTAGAAAACATTTTCCAGAGGAAACTGGGAGAGTAACATGAGTGTAGAGTGATACACTACATAAGGCTGAGAAATTCACCAGCAGGCTACATTCCATGAGAAAACCCAGATACTCAATTTAGCAAAGTTATAAAAGATGTATGTGCACAGGCATATCAAGGGACCATGCATGCATAAGTAGTTAAATTGTGGGGGTTGTGTCAGATCCACCAAGTCATATGGCTAAGCAGGCCCAGCGCATTCCACTACAAGACAGATGTGGTATTTTCAGGATCTGGCACAAATAGAAATGAACACACAAGTGAACTATCAAACAAGGTGATCTATCTTCCAATGTTTTATGAGCACCTTTACCTCACTTCACACTGATGGCAGCACAGGGGAAGGCCCTTATGCCTAGCTATTACAAGATAAATCAAGAAGAGTATATAGTTCGTACATGGGTTAGTTAAGTAGGAAAGACAAATCAACAAAAAACTATGGTAGCACTGCAGCTTCACTCAATGGTGTCCCTAAATGTCACTAATTAAAAGAAATCCTCCACATAGATAGTTCTTCAAAAGATGCAGCTATTTTTCTTGGAAAGAGAAGTGGCCTGAGGTAAGAGTGTAGCATCTCATGGGCAGTGACAAATGGATTTACAGTTGGTCAGTGTCCTGTTTTGTCACTAAGATCAGTCACTGTCCAGTTAGAAGATTAGTAACAAAGAAGCCTGGGGAAGAAGCATGTGGATGGACCTGTTGGAGTAGGAATAAAAGTTAAACATTTTTCTGTCATAAATCAATGTTTATCTGAGACTGTGTATCATGGAAGATACTAAACAACCAAGTATTCAGAGTGGTTTTGCTAGTTAGCAACTGCTAGCCTCTAACATCTGCTATCCCTTGCTGACACAGTGAGCACACAAAGCAGCCAGCTTGGAGGAATAGAGGCTATGCATTGAACCAGCATCATGCAATCCAACACATCAGGCTTTTTTTGTCACTGCTTCTGCCAAATAGCCAAACTTCCAGCAACAAAGACCAACACTAAGACCCAGTATGGCACCATCCCTTGAGAAAACAAACTAACTGCATGGTGGCAATGTGATTAGCAATTAACTGTTACTGGGTGCAACACAAATTCCAAGTATGGGCTTTTCCTTCCTACCTAAACAGCATCAGTCAAAATCACTAGGAAATACACAAAGATATGGGCTATCATATAGCTTCACGTGTACCAAGGGACACACCTTATAAAAAAGAAGATAAAGCAATGAGCAGATAACCATGAGTTTTCCATAATATTGTGTCACCAAGAAGTTTCCCATAGTGTATTACTATGAATTTCCCACACTACATCACCAAGAAGTTGCTGGCTTGATAGAAAAATGGAACAAGCTTTTTAAAGTTTAACTGAACTATTGGCTTGAAAATAATAGCACAGTGTCATTGCCACTGTATACACCCAAAATCAATAAACAATATGTGGTGCTGTGTACAAGCAGGTAAAATGCATGGGTACAGAACCACAGGGTAGAAGAAGGAATAGTCCTAATCGTTACATCCAAATATACACTTGGAGTATCTGTGCTTCCTTTCCCAATAATTGTAAAACCTTCAGGTTTAGATGTGCTAGATTCCAGAGAAGAATGTTTGCAACAAGGAACATAGCAAGAGATCTATTAAACTATGGCTGTTGCTCAGATATTTTAAGCTCCCTGTGCCCAGGAAAGCAGCAGGTGAGGAAGAAGTCACTATCCTGGCAAGGACATGAAGGACCTCTTCAAGGAGAACTACAAACCACTGCTCAAGGAAATAAGAGAGAACACAAACACACACATATCTGCAATCATCTGATCTTTGACAAACCTGACAAGAGCAAGCAATGGGAAAAGGATTCCACATTTAATAAATGTTGCTGGGAGAACTGGCTAGCCGTATGCAGACAATTGAAACTGGACCTGTTTGTTACAACTTAGACAAAATTCAACCCAAGATAGATTAAAAACTTAAATGTAAAACCCCAAACTATAAAAACCCTAGAAAGAAATCTACACAATACCATTTAGTACGTAGGCACAGGCAAATATTTTGTGGCAAAGCTGACAAAAGAAATTGCCACAAAAGCAAAAACTGACAAATGGAATCTAATTCAACTAAAGAGCTTCTGCACAGCAGAAGAAACTACCATCAGTAAACAGACAACCTACAGAACAGGAGAAAATGTTTGCAATCTATCCATCTGACAAAGGTCTAACATCCAGAGTCTACAAGGAACTTAAAGAAATTTACAAAACGACAACAACCCCATTAAAAAGTGGGCAAAAGACATGAACAGACATTTCTCAAAGAAGACATACATGTGGCCGATAAACATGAAGAAAAGCTCAACATCACTGATCATTAGAGAAATATCTCACACCAGTCAGAATGACAATTATTGAAAAGTCAAAAATCAACAGACACTGGCAAGGTTGTAAAGAAAAGTGAAAGCTTTTACACCATTGGTGGGAGTATAAATTAGTTCAACCATTGTATAAGACAGTGTGGCAATTCCTCAAAGACCTAGAAGCGGAAATATCATTAGACCCAATGATCCCATTACTGGGTATATACCCCAAGGAATATAAATCATTGTAAAATAAAGATACATGCACATGTATGTTCATTGTAGCACTATTCATAATAGCAAAGACATGGAATCAACCTAAATGCTCGTCAATGGTAGACCGGATAAAGAAAATGTGGTATGTATACTCCATGGAATACTATGCAGCCATAAAAAGAAATGAGATCATGTCCTTTGCAGGGATATGAATGGAGCTGGAAGCCAGTATCCTCAGCAAACTCATGCTGAAACAGAAAACCAAATATTACATGTTCTCACTGATAAGAGGGAGCTGAATAATGGGAACACATGGATACATGGGGGACAACAACACACACTGGGGCCTGTTGTAGGGTGGGGAGAGGAGGAGGGAGAGCATCAGGAAGAATACCTAATGCATGCTGGGCTTAATAACTAGGTGATGAGACGATCTATGCAGCAAACCACCATGGCACACGTTTACCTGTGTAACAAACCTGCTCATTTTATATATGTATCCTTGAATTTAAAAGTTGGGAAAAAAGAATTCTAGTTTTCTCTCTCCCTCGTGGAATGAAAATGAAGAAAAATAATGTGTCAAAAAGACTGTCCTCAAAAATAAATATAATTATCTATAGCTGGGCTTTATGCTGTCAGAAGAAACGATTTTCCTCATCATTCTTAAATAGTGAAATAGTTTTCCACCATTTTTTTTCTCTCTACAAGACTTTCATTTTCTTTACTCTTAAGCTTTTGCCATTAGAAATCCCTAGCTAGATGGAGTTGGAATCTAATATCCTCTTAAGAGCACTTAGAGCAATCTTAGCTCTTTCTTGAACTTTCTCTTTCCTCTAGGTTTCAGGCTCTTTCTGCTTGTCATTTTTCCCCAGTGTTCCTGGAAATAGAGACCATGTTTTATAATTTTTTATTAGAGAATTGTACATTTTAAATATAATGAAGTAACTCAACCTCACTTGGGGTTATAATTGCTGGGGTTTTTAAAATCTTGTTTGGTTTCATTTTGTTTTTTATTTTTTTCTGTGTCTGTTCAGTAGCTTTCCTGCACTCATTTTGTAAAATCTGTATTCCATGTAAAATACAGCTACTTAAATATCTGCTAATGATTGCTTGGAGATTTCCTTAAATATTTGAAACACTAAATCTTCCATCCTTTGTAAAGGGGCTCTGTGTGTATCAGTGCAAAGCTTCAACGCTGATAATTGACAACTCTTCCTACGGTTCCTAGATCTTCAAAAATAGAACTTTTCAAAGCTTCCTATGGACATTTAATTCCTCAGATCTTCCTTTTTAGATTTTGTTAAGCCTTTTTATTACCCCAACTGGTATCAGCCTCTTAGGCAACAGTGTTAACCAATGGCCATTGATTGATTTTGATACATGCTTTTTCCAGTAAGGAAATCCTGAGGTGGGTAAAATTGCAAGAAGCTCTCTAAATGAAGCTTTCCCAGGAAGCTGCCAGATGGATAAAATAGCTATAATTACTTGAGGAATAGGCTTTGTAAAGAGCTCCATGCCTTTCTGGCTCCTTCAAGTGGCTCCCAGGCTGCTGTATTTCACAGCTACCAAGCTTGTGAGTCTGCTGATTGTTAATGCTACCTGGGATATGTGGAAAGAAGACTGGGGATGATTACTACAAAGCCCCCTGTTCTTTCCAAGGTTCAGCTGTTTTACCTAAATCAGTGTTCCTCTAATAGTTGTAAGACATTGTTTAAATGCCAAGGTTGTGGAAACGTTTATTTTGACAATTTTGTCAGTATTCTTTTTTAATAGGTTTTTTGGTCTTGGTTCATCATTTCGGAATTCCTACTCCTCATCTTCTCTTTGGATCTCCAGCAGAATCAAAGTTACCTATCTTTAAAAGCCTTTGTAGTATCTACTGTATTCTCATCAGAACTCATCAGCATGTATTATGAATATAGTAAGTAAATGTAACAGTCTATAAATTTTTGAGAAAATCAAAGTCACTGATGATTAGCTTACAGAATAAGAGTTAACATAAACTTGGAGTTGATGCGGTACTGCTGCTCATACCAAGCAAAACCATGCTATTCTTCCGTCCTCTTTCTTTTGACAAAGAGAAGACAAAATTGTTTCCTAAATTAAAGCTGTACACTCAGCCTATGTTGACTTGCTCAAGCAAAAAAAAAAAAAAAAAAAGCCTGTTTCCGACAGTAATTCATTTTGCCATAACTTATCGTTATTCTTCATAAAAGTGTTTATCTTATGTTTAGTCAAAACAAGTCATGATAATGAAGATGTGACAGAAATAGCCACCCTCTGCAGGATGAATTTGCTCTGGCCAAATTAAGTGAAAATGGCTCGTTAAAGGATATTGCATAGCTTAGAGAGCCTTGTGAAGCCTAGAGAAAGTGTCTAGAGGCTAGAACATTAAACTAGGAAACACAATGATCTTAATTGAGAAAGTTGCAATGCAGCTACAAGAGCACCTGCCACCAGCAATAAAGACTACGAACTTAATTTTATGGCTACTACTACATTTTACAGCACCAATGTCATCTCTGTGACAGAAGTGATCTCTGCTTTCACGTAAGGCTCTTCTGTGAACAAAGAGATAGAATGGAAGCTCCCTACTGATCTTATTTCCTCACCCTGCTTAGTTTTGAATCAAATTCATCCATAGTGCTTCTATCCATGGAAATAACTGACTAAATGTATAAAAGGAAACTGAAAGCTAAACCTGCAAGAGGGAAGCTAATATGAAACAAAATGATTCAGCCAACAAAACTCTGGAAATCCTCAGTTGTAGGAGACAATAGTTGAAATCTGTTCTCACCAGGTGGAGTTAAAATAAGATAATTGGTTCCATGTTTTCAAAAGGAGCAAAATATTTTAAAAATTCAAACTCATTAAAATATTTTATTCAAAAGGATAATTGCAGAGGGACTATAGGAATAGAAGAACTTGCAAACACAAAGACAGATTTAAGGCACTTTAGGATGTGAGTGATCACTCTCTAATGGATAAGAAATTTTGGTAAAAAGTGCTCTGCCATGTGTCCTTATAGTAGAACGATTTATAATCCTTTAGATATATACCCAGTAATGGGATTGCTGGGTCAAATGGAATTTCTATTTCTAGGACCTTGAGGAATCGCCACACTGTCTTCCACAATGGTTGAACTAATTTACACTCCCACCAACAGTGTAAAAGTGTTCCTATTTCTCCACATCCTCTCCAGCATCTGTTGTCTCCAGATTTTTTAATGACCGCCATTCTAACTGGCGTGAGATGGTATCTCAATGTAGTTTTGATTTGCATTTCTCTAATGACCAGTGATGATGAGCATTTTTTCATGTTTGTTGGCCTCATGTGTGTCTTCTTTTGTAAAGTATCTGTTCATATCCTTTGCCCACTTTTGAATGGGCTTGTTTGTTTTCTTCTTGTAAACCTGTTTTCGTTCTTTGTAAATTTTGGATATCAGCCCTTTGTCAGATGGGTAGACTGCAAAAATTTTTTTCCCATTCTGTTGGTTGCCGATTCACTCTAATGACTGTTTCTTTTGCCATGCAGAAGCTGTGGAGTTTGATTAGGTCCCATTTGTGTATTTTGGCTTTTGTTGCCAATGCTTTTGGTGTTTTAGTCATGAAGTTCTTGCCTACACCTATGTCCTGAATGGTTTTGCCTAGATTTTCTTCTAGGGTTTTTATGGTGTTAGGTCTTATGTTTAAGTCTTTAATCCGTCTGGAGTTAATTTTAGTGTAAGGTGTCAGGAAGGGGTCCAGTTTCTGCTTTCTGCACATGGCTAGCCAGTTTTCCCAACACCATTTATTAAACAGGGAATCCTTTCCCCATTGCTTGTTTTTGTCAGATTTGTCAAAGATCGGATGGTTGTAGATGTAGCGTGTTGCCTCCAAGGCCTCTGTTCTGTTCCATTGGTCTATATCTGTTTACGATAGCAAAGACCTGGAACCAACCCAAATGCCCATCAATGATAGACTGGACAGGGAAAATGTGGCACATATACACCATGGAATATTATGCAGCCATCAAAAACGATGAATTTATATCCTTTGTAGGGACATGGATTTACCTGGAAACCATCATTCTCAGCAAGCTGACACAAGAGCAGAAAATCAAACACCGCATGTTCTCACTCATAGGCAGGTGTTGAATAATGAGAACACATGGACACAGGGAGGGGAGCACTACACACTGGGGTCTGTTGGGGGGAAATAGGGGAGGGACAGTGGGGGTGGGGAGTTGGGGAGAGATAGCATGGGGAGAAATGCCAGATATAGGTGAAGGGGAAGAAGGCAGCAAATCACACTGCCATGTGTGTACCTATGCAACAATCTTGCATGTTCTTCAAATGTCCCCCAAAACCTAAAATGCAATAAAAAAAAGTGCTTCACCAAAAGATAGATAGAAAGTAAATCGATTAAATAGGAAAGCATGAATATAGAAAGTAGGAATACAACACAGGTGAGTTGTTAATGTCATTCTGAGGGTGATGCTGAAGGGAAACTCCAAAAGGCAGCTGTGAGTAATCAGAGACAGTAATTAGTACTGATTGGAGACGATAAATGGAATGTTTAAGGAGAGAAAGACTCAAGGAAAAGGTGAGTGGAATGCTACACAGCCATTAAAAAAAGAAAAAAATCATGTCCTTTGCAGCAATGTGGACGCAGATGAAGGCCATTATCCTAAGAGGATTAACACAGAAACAGAAAACCAAATACTGCATGTTCTTAATTATGAGTAGGAGCTAAACACTGAATACACATGGATACAAAGACGGGAACAATAGTCACTAAGGCCTACTAGAGGATGGAGGGTGAAAGGAGGGTTAAGTTCGAAAAACTACCGCTTGGGTACTACACTAATTACCTGTGTGACGAAACAATCTGTACAGCAAACCACTTCAACATCTAGTTTACAGATTTAACAACTCTGCACATGTACCTCTTGAACTATAATAAAAGTTAAAAATAAAAATAAAAGAAAACTCTGACAAATAGGGAATTCCACAAGGAGAGAGTTTTCATGCTTGTGTGTCTGATACCAAAAACTATCACAAAGACCGCAAAAAACACAACCTTTCACAAAGAAAATTGCAACCTTAGACATAAAAAATTTCTGCAGGATGTCTGCCAAACAACTGGCTGTCCAACCTCAGACTCACATTATTCTTGTTATTGATCTTTGTAGCAAAGATAACTATTTCAAAACAATTATGTAATCTTCAGTTTTATTTAATAAACTTTTATCTTCCTTGAAAAAAAAGAAAAATATGAAACTGATAGGATACCTGGTGCATTTTATCAGTTGTCTTGAGTTCTGCTCAAAAGACTGGAAACTAGTTAGTGGAGAAACATTTAAGTAAACATGCTGCTGTGTTTTAATGAAGTGGATGTTATAATCAAGTTCTACACTAAGTGCTTTGGTATCTAGAGGGGGAAACAATTCTTCCCAGGTAACCCTTTGCAAAGAAGAAATAGCCATTAATTAATTCAGCTATTCAACAAATGCTAGTTAGAGCCTACTATGTATCAGGCATTGATCTAAGTGCTAGGGATACAGCAAGGAATAAAACAGACAAAAATCAGTGTCCTTATAGAGTTGTCGGTCTAGTGAGGAAGAAGAGAGAAAATTAACAAAATGAATCAACAAAGTCACAATAGATGGTGTTAGATGCTAAGAAGGAAAATAAAACATCCTTTACAGTTAGGGAGTGCCAAAGGATGGAGTTCAGGAAAAAAGGGTGAGTCTTAATAGGACTGTCATCGATGGATAAGGCAGCCTGTAAGGCTGAAAAGGGGACTCATTGTTTTTGATGAAAAGCTGTCCCATTGTAAAACTATCAATTATGTTGTCCCATGGATGACCCAAACCACTTGTTCTAAGAAAGTCTGATGGTGTGGCAGTCTTTTCATCACCGTAGCTTGTTGGAAAACATTAACTGCAGACATTTATTTGATTGTTTCTTAGGAATGAGTCTTTTGGGAATTTCTCAAACCATGGAATTAGCCTGAATAATTTTGGTTGATGCATTATTTTGAATTGCATCATAGTTTAGTATCAAGATTCTCCAAATGGACATTGTAGTCTACAGATATGAATTTAAAATTCAAACTCACTTAATACTCAATGACTTTGGGCAAGTGTACTAGACTTAGTTCCCAAGGTTGCAAAATCTGACATGGGGTTTAGCAGGCTGGGTATTAAGTGAAGAGTTCCCTGGGGATCAATACCAGGGGAAGGAAAAGGAAAGAAGGATTGGATAGAAGGAAAACTCACACTTCAGTACAGGTATTGATCGACTTATGACCTATGCAACTTATGACCATTCGACTTTATGACCACAATCGCTAGCCACGACTGCTCTGCATCTGGCAGCGCAAACGTTGCCCAGCTGGGCATTCGAAAGTGTGGACCAGCTTCCGGCAGCACTACCATCTCCATGTGCAGCATTTCAACTGTTATCCCAGACTCGGTGCAGTAATTTGTGTTTTGTGTCTTGGATATTTTTCATCAAACTCCTCCCAATAAACTTCTTATACATTTCGAAGCAATGGACCCAAACATCGAACGATTTGCAAGGATTGAACGGATGGCGCACGGTGTGTTTCGTCCGTATCATGAAATTTATGAAGAAAAACAGAAACATACAATTCAGACAAAGCTCACCATATTTATGAAAAAACCAACTCCAGTAACCCCAACTGCTGCCTCAGATGACGACATCATCGATCCGCAACCAAGCACCAGCGGCCAATAAAATGTTTCATACATGTTTATATATTTTGATATGTTTTGCAATTGGGAAAATGTTTCCTATGGTATTTTTTACACCTGTATTTTGTATTTTTGTATGCACCTGTATTTTGTAATTTTGTATGTTTTGCAAATATTAAACCAGTTGTACTGGTAATGCAGTGTTTTACTTAAACCTGACGAATGTAAAAATAAGAAACAAAATGGTGTAGAGATGATACAAATGGCATAAAATGAACAAAGAAAATTATGATATATAACAATAATGAAAGAAAATTATGATAAAATATGACTTAAAGATTTTTATAACATCATTTCACAGTACTGTACATATAGCCTACTCAACTTATGACCAAATCGTGTTACGACCGGTCTGTCAGAACCAATCGTGGTTGTAAGTCGAGCACTAGCTGTATAGTCTCAGAGGAAACTCCAATCATTCCCATGGGGAGATCCGAAGCAGGTACTACCCTTCACAATTGTCCTACATGGGCCAAGACAGACACATTTTTACTCTATTTCTTTCAAGTATTTCAATAGATATTTATCCAGCACAGAAAAATCCAATTATGGTGACATATGTACAACTTATTGGCATGGATAGAATTATTGTGATGCATCCTGAAGAACCCAAACACAGCAAAATAAGGAAATAACCTTTTACAGAAGAGCTTTCCCAACTGATAATTTACAGCAGGATGAAATACGCCACCATGGCTAGCATTTAAAGGCTTCCCTGGGTGCATTTCGATATTTTAAACTATTTTTAGACTTCATTGTCTCCCTGACAATGGTTTTCTATTTCGAAGTCATCAGAATATTGAAAACCATCCTGTACAACAGCTGCACTCTTAACGTCAGCTTGTAAGATACCTATTTCCAAACAAGGCTTTGCAATCAACATTCAGTTTTTAAAAATATGTTTTTTTTTAATGAAAGACATATTGTAACTACCATTAATCATTCAGTACGTCAAGTTTTTAAAACAAAATAATGTTTATTTATTTTTCTTCCATGAATCTTGAAATCCAATAAGACCAACATTTGAAAGAAAAGATATCTAACCTGCAATATTGTTCTTGCAGATATACAGGAACTTCACACTTCATGCATCATGAATTGATATAAATTAATCCATATACTGACAAATATTAACTGTTTAACTTCCATGTATTATACTTCTGACCATTATAATAAGATCCAAGTTAAATATAAGATATGTCTTCTGCCGTTATATTGATTAATTATTCAAGACTCAAAGATCCTGAAAAAGCATGAAGTCCTAACAGAGTATATAATGTATGCCAGTCAAGATTTTTTTATTCCGAACTAAAACTAACTTTGGCTTACTTAAGCAGAAAGGATACTATGGCTCACAGAACTGAAAGGATGCCTAGAGAACCACTCTAAGAAAATGAAAACACAAGGATGCTTGTATAAGAACAAAATGATACAATCTTTATTCACTTTGGCTAAACCCAGCCCTTTGTGCCAGATGCTTATATAGTAGCTTCCTTTCCTTCACCTTTGTCACACTTTCTCAAATTCAGATTACTCAAGTGAAGAGTTAAACTATTGGTTTCCAGGGACAAAGAGAGGGAGATTCTCCTTCTATCATTTTTTAGTGGAAGATTGGCACCTGTCTTTCACAGAGTCCCATTCAGGAGGATTTCTTCAAACTCAACAGGGGAATTGGGTGCTGGAAAGTCAAATGTGACAAATGTTCATTACATTATGAGTATTTTGAAGTTTGCTGGAGTCCAGTGGACAAATATTAATGAGCACAGAGTAGTCAGGAAAGGACTTCGTAGAAAAGGAATGAAATGAGTTTCATTGGCCTAGTGCTAGACAGACACTGGGGCCAATGAAATAAGGCAAGGCAGCGGAGAAATAAACCTTGGCAGTTCTATATGTATCAGAAGCCATGATTGCTGCATTTTAAAGACAAACAAGCCTCTACAACTCTCTGAGGCTCTTTAATTCTTCTGCTTTTACCACTCTGAGTAGATGTGTGCCCTAAAATCTTGAGGGGCTATTCCTCTGCCGTATGGTCATAAATCATATGTTGTGTTTGAGAACTTGAGGGGACCATGGAAATAACCTTGTCTCAAAGATGCTCAACTATGCTCCTTTTTCTACAAAGGACAGATCTGAGGCCTGGATAAGGGAGAGTTGCTTACTCAAGACTGATCAGTCAGTAGCAGACTCAGAATCAGGGCCTAGAAACCTAGCTCCAAGGATGGTGCTTGGTCCACTAAATTTGTTAGGTTGGCCATGTCCTTACTATGCCAATAGCCACTGCTTGGTTCACATCCTCACTTAGACTGTTACCTTGGCTTCCTAAACTGTCTATCCCCACCCCTGACCCCACTCCAGCTTTCCAATGACATCAGATTTATCTTTCAAAATGGAAGAACTGACCATCTTTTCACCTGTCATAATTTCCAAAACAAATGAAATTCAGACTCTTTAGCCTGATTTTTTAGGCTCTGGCTGCCCCTTTGGCCACATCACCTGCAGTCCTTCACCTTCATCTCAGAGTCCAGTGCTTGGCAAGCTCCCTGCATTTGGAGTTGCATATGCTTTATTCTCTGCCTGGAATTCCTTTCATCCCTTTCTTTCCTGTCAGCTCCTTCACATTTCAAAAATCAAGTCATATATAATTTTCCCAAAAGAGATTCTGCTGAGTATCTCAGCAAAGTGTTGGTGTGGCCTTTGCTGTGGTTTCGTAGTGTCCACATATACACAACCATTACAGCTCCTATTGAGTGTATTTTTTGAAGTGTTTTTCTCCTTGTCTATTTAGAAATGTCCTAAGAACAAATATTGTACCCTCATGCCCTGGTCAGGTTGTGGAAAATACCAGGCATTCAGTGAATAAGTCTGAATAAGTAATGAAATAAATTCACCTTGTGTAACTTCCGAGAACTTCTACTATGGGTCCAGGGAACAAGGACTTGGAAAACACCTTGTATGTTTTGACCTACATTTCTACTGCACTGATTAAAGAACATTTACACTTTGGAGTTCTAATCCAATTGTAACATCGTTAGCTTTCTACAATTAAAGAGTAAGTATTTCCACAAATATTTCATTTTTGTCATTATCATTTTCATTTTTAGCATGGACTCAGTTGTATACATTCTTATTAAAAGATGGGTCCTGAAATTGAATTGATACAGTAATCCATTAAGATTCTGAGTCAAACACTGCATGTTCTCACTCATAGGTGGGTGTTGAACAATGAGAACACATGGATAAAGGGAGGGGAGCATCATACACTGGGGTCTGTTGGGGGGAAATAGGGGAGGGACAGTCGGGGGTGGGGAGTTGGGGAGAGATAGCATGGGGAGAAATGCCAGATATAGGTGAAGGGGAGGAAGACAGCAAATCACACTGCCATGTGTGTACCTATGCAACAATCTTGCATGTTCTTCACATGTACCCCCAAACCCAAAATGCAATAAATAAATAAATAAATAAAGATTCTGAGTCACACCATAAGAAGGGTGTCTAATACAAAACCTGTACTCCTTGAAACTAACCAGTGTTATAATTTTTAAAATAAATTCTAGAGGCTTGGGCCTCAGATAAAATTCTATCTTATTGTTTTATGTTTTAAATCAAGGTTTATATGATGCCTCTTCATTAGAGCTCCCAATAAGATCCATAGTATTCCATCTTGTCTCTCTTTCTCTACTTCATGACCCTTACTTAAAGAAGTAAGAAATAAGATATAATGAAAAAATTTAGAGAAAGAGCAAAAAGGAATGAGAAATTACACTGGCAAAGTGAGCTCCATAACTAGATAATTCAGTGCATTATCTAGTTATGCAGATTTCAGATGTGTATGGATTTGGCAAATAGAGATTTTATAGGAGTACTCAGGTTCATGAAGAGTAAAAATAAACTCTTGTTTTTTAATTCCAATAATAAATTACACATGTATGTTTCCTCATCAGAATATGGGAGTATAAAATTACTAAGACCAGTTACAACAAAAAATACCACAATGGTATGAAAACCACGTCAGCAAATTTGTGAGAGCTCTTTTTCTTTTTAATTTATATTTTAAGTTAAGGGGTACATGTGAGGTTTGTTACATATGTAAACTTGTGTCATGGGAGCTTGTGTAGATTATTTCACCGCACAGGTATTAACCAAGATATGGTTAATACCACATGGATGTGAATGTGAGTGAGACAAGGCATACAGAAACACAATCAGGATTTAAGTCTAGTACTCATTTGTTATTTTTGCTTATTGTCTCCCTCTTTCCACCCTCCATCCTCCAATAGGCCCAGTGTGTGTTGTTCCCCTCTATATGTCCATGTGTTCTCATCATTTAGATCCTACTTATAAATGACAATATGTGGTGTTTGGTTTTCTGTTCTGTCATCAGTTTGCTAAGGATGATGGCCTCCAACTCCATCCATGTCACGCAAAGGACATGATCTTGTTCTTTTTATGGGACACTGTGCCTCCCAGCCACCTTTCCACAGAACACATATCATTAGAAAATGGCATTTCAGCACTGCTCTCTAGCAAATATTAAATATCAAATGCTTCCCAATGCTGGCAGTAAGGGGCAGCATTGATTTTTTTTTCCCCGACTCCACTGGCATCCTGCTAATAAAGCCTGCTTGTATGGAAATTTATGTATATGCTAATGTCCATCATGGGAATAATGTATTATATCAGAGACCCTAGAACCACAAGAGCAATTTGTGGATAAAGAACATATGCTTTTAGAATGACAGGCCACATGAAAACATCTGGCATGAAAGTATTGTGCCTGTCACAAATTTCTATCTTATCAAAGTGAGTTTGCATTTTTGAAGGGTCGGCATAATGTCAGACATATGTCCATTGTAGTAATATAAAATACTAACAATAAAAGAATCTTAAAGGTAAAGTCCTCAACAAGGTTTTTCCAGTTGTAAACTATTATTTAAAGCACTGATTATCCTACTTGTCTTTATACTGGAACTAATTGGGGAGTTTATAAAACTATGTCTGACAGGACCCCATCACTCATCACCAGGGATTCTGATTTAATGGTGGTCTGTGGCATTAGCATTGGGATTTTTTCCCGTTTTCCAGGTGAATCTAATGGACAGCCAAGGTTGATTGCTACGGTATAAAGGATATGTACAAGGATATGTTCAAGTTCAGAGAAGGCATATGATTCTTTCCATTAGTCACTGATGATGGTTGTTTCTGTATGCCTTGGCTCACTCACACCACTGATGACCCTGTGGTCAACATGCTTGCGCAGCTTCTAGTAGTGACTGTGTGTGTGTTGTTGAGGTACACCAGAATTTGTGAAGGAGTTGATAATGGATTTTGCCTTTCTCGTACTTAACTTGTTGATAGTTTTCTGGCAAATGGAAATGAACAGAACATTTTTCATCTTTTTAGAGTATAAATTGGTATAGAAGCTAAAACTGTTTGTCAAACTGAAAACTGAGGAGGATGATTATTTAAAATAAATAGTTTGAAGTAGCATAAAGTTTTTAGCTTCAGGTAGCTTACTTCCTGGAATCCATACTTTGGATGTTGAGCAGGCCACAGGGTAATACCTGGCCTAGAAGGGTAGAGGGAATTTCCTACTTATTTCCAATGCTGTCTGGCCTGGTTTTTCCAGAATTGAAATATAGGTCCATCCAAATCAAGTCATAAATGGATCACTACTGAATAAGATTATTGTTCTAAAACCAAATAGATTGGGGTAAGATGGGTGTGTTGAAGAAATACAGAAGTCTCACAACATACCTTATACAGTACTACACACAGAGACATGCCATACTGCCTATTTGAAGGATGGGAGAGGAGGGATAAGGTCCTCCAGGGATACTCCTTAGACATCCTTAAGCCTATACAGTAGGCCATACATATCTGTGGGCTACATATCTGTGTATTCAAGAAACCACTGATTAAATACTTGAAAAAATGTATATTTACTGAACATTTACAGACTTATTTCCTTGTCATTATTCCCTAGAAAATACAATGTAACAGATATTTACATAGCATTTTTATTGTATTAGACAACATAAGTACAGTTACATGTCACATAATGATGTTTTGATCAACAACAGACTGTCTATAGGACAGTAGTCCTAGAAGATTATAATGGAGCTGAAAATTTTCTATTGCGTAATCATAGCACAATGCATTGTTCACATGTTTGTGGTGACACTGGCGTTAACAAATCAGTTGTAGAGTAATACAGCACATGCAATTATATACAGTACATAATACTTGATAATAAACAACTATGTTACTGGTTTATATATTTACTATACTATACAGTGTATCATTATTTCTACTTATAAAAAAAAAGTTAAGTGTAAAACAGCCTCAGGCAGGCCCTTCAGGAGGTATTCCAAAAGAAGGTATGATTATCACAGGAGATGACAGCTCCATGCATGTCATTGCCCCTGACGACCTTCCAGTGGAACAAGATGTTGGGGTGGAAGACAATGAATGATACTGATGATCCTGACCCTGTGAAAGCCTAGACACATGAGTGTGTTTGTGTCTCAGTTTTAAAAAAATGTAAAAATAAAAAAGGTTATAGAATAAAAATATAAAGAAAGAAAATATGGTAGCCTTATTTTTAATTTTTTGAGCAATCTTTATACTGTTCTCCATCTTGGTTGTACAAAAACAAAATTGAACTCATGGAGATAGAGTAGGACGATGGTTATTGAAGGCTGGGAAGGTATTGTTGATGGGGTGATAAAGAGAGGATGATAAATGGGTATACAGGTACAGTTAGACAGAAGGAAGAAGACCTAGTATTTGGCAGCACAATAGGGTGACTACAGTTAACAATAATGTGTTGTAGTTTTAAAAATAATTAAAAGAGTGGTATTTGAATGTTTCTAACGCAAAAAAATGATAAATTCTTAAAGTGATGGATACCCAATTACCCTGATTCAATCACTACATATTGTATGCCTGTTTCTAAACATCACATATACTCCATAAATGTATACAACTATATTGTACCTATAGTGATTAAAATAAAGAATTTTAAAAAGAAAGAAAATATTTTCATATAGCTGTAAAATGTGTTTGTGTTTTAAGCTGTGTTATTACAAGAGTCGAGAATTTAAAAATTATAGAAATTTTTGGATAAAAAGTTATATAGTAAGCAAAGCTTAATTTATTATTAAAGAAAAATACCTAAAAAAGTATTTTTATGTATAAGTAATTCAATGTAGTCCATGTGTATAGTGTTTATAAAGTCTACAGTAGTACACAGTAATGTCCTAGGCCTTTACATTCACTCACTGCTCACTCATTAACTCAACCAGAGCAACTTCCAGTCCCACAAGCTTCATTCATGTTAAGTAGCCTATACCAGTGTATCATCTTTTGTTATTTATACCATATGTTTACTGTACCCTCTCTGTTTACAGGTGTTTAGATACACAGATACTTACCATTGTATTAGAATAGCCTATAGTTTTCAGTAGTCACGTGCCCTACGGGTTTGTATGATAGTCACACGATGAAATCGCCCAACAACGCATTCTCAAGAAGTATTCTTGTCACAAAGTGATGCATGCCTGTAATCTAGAAATGATTTAAAGCATAGGGGATGATGTTTGTAGATGATTCTACACCATTTTATATGAGGAATTTGTGCATTGGTGGATTTTGGTATCTGCAGGGGGTTATGGAACCAGTCCTTCAAGCATTCCAAGGGATGACTGTAACATGCTTCTTCTTGCTGCTCCTAAATTGCTAATTCAATCACCTTTCCCCACTTTTATCTCATTCAACAACTGGTTTTCTTTGCTTTCATTTGTTCTGACGCTTCAGGCCATTAACTTTGCATAAGGCAATCAAATTGACACCTTAAGACTTGCAAATGTGAAACTTTGGTTATGATGCAAGTAAATTGTTTTTGATCTGTACAGTTATACTGCTGGCTCTGCCCAGAAAGTTGTGGTGGGGGGTTTGCTTTGTTTCCAAGAATGGGATTGAGAATAGGTTAAGGTTTCCGCTCTGCTTCTTTTTCCCTGTAATGTCTGAAATTATTCATATCACATCTTGTGGCAGACAATTTTCTTTCAAATATTCCCAACTTGACCACAAAAGAAATTTTTCTTCTTTCTCGACCTAGACTTTGACTTTATTTCTAACTAAATACTGTCTTCTTATATTAAGAGATTCTTCCCCTTTCCCTGCCCTGATAATGTTGTAAGCTTCCTGTATTAACTATTAATGAAAATTCCATGGCCTATTGCTCCACTCTGATTGCTAAATCCAATCTGAGAGGCAGAGAAACTTCAGTTCACCCACCACAATATATTGTCAGCACACTCAACTATTTCTTAACTCTGCTGTTTACTTCAAGGTGTAGAGTTCAGGCAGAAAGCAAGAGATGATAATAAAGCATAACTTATTATACAGAACAAATACTTTATACACAATGAATCTAAGTATACAAGGACAGAGACTCAATAGCAGTTTTAACAGGAGTGATGGGTCCCACAACTACCTTACTACCTGTGCTTTTATAGCTGATAAAAATGGCAAATCGCTCTTGGTACGATTTTGTAGGAAATAAAAAGTCAATAATTATTTTCATCTTTGTACACAATAATGTATGAAGCTTAGCACAGAAATCAGTGTACAGTAGGTATTCAATAAACACTTGTCGAATACATGAAAAGTTATATGTTTTTGTAGGGTAATTATGACTTTAGTTTTGTTCAAAGTCTTGAAATAACTACATTCAATGAATGAGACCAGAGAGCATATGGACAAGTTGAAGACATTCGTGACTCACCTTCATTTGACTACATCACAAAATGAATTGCTTAAAATCTTGCATGTGTATAACAGGTGAAAATTGGAGAAAACACTGTATAAACTCAAACTGTTCAAAGCCCGAGACGAGAATAATCTTTCCATAAATCAAAAATGTATGGGGAAAACACATTCACTTATAAGAAGTCAGTCGTAATGTTTTAACTTATATTACATGAAATATATACTAAAGCCTGCGATATGAAAAAAGAAATGGATGTAAGACTGTTACTGATCTTTGGGGATTAATAGATCAGAAAAGAATAGAAGAGTGAAGTGCATACCAAGTTGTCTATATTTACATGATATTGACCAAGAAATCTGAGTTTGAATTTAATCATAAGGAGGAGGTAGTCTTGATTAAGAATGTACCCTTTCATAATGACTCAGAGAACGTATAGTTATTTATTCAACATCTGTTGCTACAATGCTTGCTTTATATTTTATTTGTAACACGTAGCAAGATACAATCATTTCTGGAATTTCTTCACATTTATCCCTGTTCAGATTAAGGAAATTGCCAAAAAGTAATTGTTCTGATTTGTGATTGCTGCAAGTCATTGTTTCAATATAACCACATCCCCAAACAGATACACATTTTAGGCTTATTAGTAAAATTATTAAGGATGCCCTGACATAGATTATTGGCCATTAAAATTTTCATTTTCTCATTACATGTTATTCTCTAGGAGTTAGTTCCAATAAATAATATTGGGTCTCAAAGTTGGTCTCATTTATATTTGTCTTGCCCCAGTTGAAGACTTATAAATAATTTTCTGAAAATAATTCTTAATTTATCTTTTTTATTCAATGACATCACAATTTTTTCCTTCAACTTTTAAGTTCCAGGGTACATGTGCAGGATTGTTACATAGTTAAATGTGTGCCATGGTGGTTTGCTGCACAGATCAACCCATCACCTAGATATGAAGCCTAGCATCCATTAGCTATTCTTCCTGATGTTCTCCCTATCCCTGAACACCCGACAGACCCGAGTGTGTGTTGTTCACCCCCATGTGTCCATGATATCACAAGAATTAAATCTTCCTTAGGAACCGTAAATCTAGACAAGATGGTCCCTGCCGCATTAATATTGGGGTGTGAGGGAGAAGTAAGCTGCAGGAAACATGCAGAAAGAAGTGAGATTGGGACCTTGTCATGCCCACTGTGATGTTACCTAAGGGTGTTATAAGTGTGTCAGTGATAAAGGAAAAGATGACGCGTACATGAGGTAAAGTTCATTCATACTTAGGAAATTTGAGGGATACATAGCAGGAAAAACAGTAAGGTGCATAAATAATAAAATGTAAAACAGTTTATTAGGAAAGAAAAGGAAAAAGAAAAATAGAGCTAGGAATAAGCTAGGAAGAGATAAAATAGTTTGTTCATCTGTTCTTTGAACTACTGCTCTGTGTCAGTTTATGTATTAGGTGTTCAGGAAAGCTAAAGGTATGGTCACTATTCACAAATTCTTGGGTTAATCTTTGATATGTGCTCCTGCTTAGGCTATCTCTTAAAAGCTAGGCTGGGATAAGTATTAGAGTCATAAGAAGTGTTTCTTTCAAGGCACAAAGTGCTTATTGGTCACTGTGCATGCATTTCTCTAAAGGTGACTTAACAACAGTATTTCCATTAGCGACATCCCTTCTGGAGTTATTAGACTTCGTTTTTCTTGTAATTGTAGCTATTTATCTTGTATACCCCCTGAGGACTCCTCAGGTAAGAAAACAGTAAAAATGATCTTTCTCTACTACACTGCAGCATCCAAGAAAAACTCCCTGATATAATCCTGAGACAGTCTTGCAAAAGGAATCTTTTTAGTTAGAAATACATATATATATCAGCTAAGAAGAAGATATCCCATATAGACTCAAGGTTATAGTGTTCAGATTTTTCTAGAAGGTTTGGTTCTTTTAAGATTGCACTGTTTCCTACATTAATACAATAGTCTCCTTTTATTTGGGGTGTTACCTATGAAGCCCCTCAGTGAATGCCTGGAACTATGTCTAGTACCAAACCCAACTGTCATATATAAGATCACATTTCTGTTCATGTCTTCCACCCAGAAATTTAATGCCTTTTTCATTGTAACTAAGTATTTATCATGCACTGTGGCCGTAACTTTTGCAATTTGAAATGTGACAGCAAACTAGTACAAATTTCTTCCTCCTTTTTTGCAATCTACAGATAGAAGATAAGTTTTTAGCACAGAGTTTAGTAATCTCAGCATATGATTTTTCTCTTTCCCTTCTCTTTGGCATATTGAAATTGTCATCATCACTATTCTTGCACTTTGGGGCTCCAATTAGGGTGACTTAAACACAAACACTGCAGTATTATTGAAGTGGCCTTATTTTCTGGAGTGATATCCAAGATTGGTTGTCTCACCGCCATGGAAAACTAGGACATGGACATATGAAGAATGAGGTTGAGAGTGGAAGTTTAATAGGCAAAAAGAGAGAAGCTTTCTCTCTTGTAGAGAGAGGGGTCCTGAATGGGTTTCCAGTTCCATGGTGAAATGCAGGGGTTTTATATATTAACTTGATGAGGCAATGTCTGATTTACATAGGGTGCAAAGGATTGGTTGGACCAGGTGTGCCATTTGCATAAGGCATGAAAAACTAGGACTATGTGTGCCATTTGCATAGGGCACAAAAAACTGGCAGCCTCCACCCTAATTTTTTATTATGCAGATGAGCTCTTCTGCCTGGCTGGCACCATGTTGCCCATTCCTTTACTATTCACATGATAACAAAATGAAGGGAAGATGGAGCCTCCATGTTGGATATGCCTGGTCCCTAGGTAGCTCTTTTCCATTGGCACAGCTGCTGGCATTCCCCATGCAAGCTTCCGGCTTGCTTATCTATGTTTGCAGCTTGATTTTTCAGACTGCTCTTTATTACAAAAAAAAGGAATTTCTTTGGCTGATTATTGTTAGAAGGGAAGCTTTGCCAAGGACTCTTACTCTCACAAACTGCCTAAATAATTTCTTTCTAGCTCCTGTATCTTTAAGACAGTTGATCATTAATAAATGAAGACAATTCCCAAGTGACTAACAGGTGTGGAGCATAAAGAGTGTAGTTATGTTGGAAAAAGGGGTTATTCACATCCCAGGCTAGAAGGAGAGGAACAGCATGAGATTTCATCGTGCTACTTAAACAATGGGCAACTTATGAATTGTTTATTTCTAGCATTTTTCATTTAATATTTTTAGACGTCTGTTGACTGAAAGCGACTGAAACCACAGAAATTGAAAGAAAAGGGAGGGTAGTCCATTTTAATTTTTGCAATTCTATAAAGAGAGAAGTTTAGTCAGAGATCTACAGTAAAAAGCAAGTACTGAATTCTTAAGTATTCCTCTTTTGTTCTACTCCTTTATTTTTTTCTATTTTTCCCAGAAAATCAGAATAGTACTCTGCTAGAAAATAAATTTCCATGATGAAGAGCAGCTCTTGAAAATCTGTAGCAAATCTACAGACTTGTTGGTGCTATCTGAGCAGTTGGCCAGTCACACTTATGGTATCTAGACTTTTACTTCATGCAGTGAAAGCACCATATTTCCCATCTGGACAGAGTGACTCAAATCCTATCCAAAGGAAAACATGTGGGGATTCCCACGTTTAACATAGCAAAAGAAAAAAAAATATAAGATGCAAATGGAAAATAGAACAAATGACAAGTTTCAGTAAGTGCGCATTTTCTTAAGTCAACAAAAATTAATAACAATCTCTATTGTAATTGAATTGCTAGTGTCTATTCAATTTACCTGTGAATATTGAGCCATCATCATTCTATTCATTTAATGCTCCTTATATTAATAAAAAGTGTCCATCCTGATCTTACCAGAACTTTATTCAGCTGCAGATGCTAAGATTGCTCAAATTGTAGAGTCAGTCACAAGATCTAGCTTCTCATCTTAATAAAATCTTGACCAATATTGGTAACAATATTGGCCTTGTACCAGGATCTGGCAAATATTTTACTTCTGCAACTTTTACATCTGATGTCACATCTGTGTCCTGACTTGAAGACTACCTGCATTTGGGTTTCACACACAAGAGGTGGCTTCTGCTGTGATTTCTTATTTTATTTTCCAGTATTCCTTTCTTCTGTTAAGCCCTAATGTGCCATAACTCTAATCTCTCACAGATAACTGTTCAACCCCATTCCTCTTCACAACTTACTAATTTCGATCATAGTCACTGGGGAAGGAATGCTGAGGCACAGTGGGTTGTTCAGGCTATTCTGGACTTCTAAGGTCTTCTGCAGCACCTGTGGGGTGACAGCCTATAGCACCTCTCCAGTAATTTTTGATGGACTGATCTAAAGAATCACTGACTTAGAAGCACCTCACAGAGTGCCAGATGATAGAATAGCCTCCTCTATAGCCCCACCTTTACTAGATAAATCACAATACACATGACTGAAAAAATGTCCATTGCACATACTGTACTTCATTTCCTGTCTTGACATTCTCTTTGTTCCTATCTCTGCTTAACTCTTTCAGAATACATTCTTGATTTTTATCCCTTGATTTATAATCTCTGTTCTCCTGATTCCCCAATGTTGTCTTATTTCTTCTGGCACAGCATTTCTGGAATTAGAATTACTAATAGTGACACCCGTTTTGGCATGCAGGAAGCCCTGGTTATTTCCTCCTTCTATTTCTTTTCTCAGAGGCGCTCTCCTTCACAGGTAGCTCTAGTCAGAAAGCTATGAGTAAAGAGGAAGTTCTACTGGTTGAAAAAAAAATGAGGTTAATTAGAGCAAGCTAAATGAGAAAACAGTAAAAAGTTAATGGTCTACTGCAATCCTATTACAATGGCTAACATCTGGAACATCAACAATATCAAATGTTGGTGAGGATAGGGAGCAACAAGAATTTTCATTTATTGCTGGTGGGAATGCAAAATGAAACAGCCACTTTGGAGGACAGTTTGGCAGTTTCTTACAAAAGTAAACTAAACATACTCATATAATACAATCCAATAATCATGCTCCTTGGTAGTTCTCCATGGAGTTGAAAAGGTTTTTCTACTGAAAACCTGGACATGGAGGTTTACAGCAGTTTTATTTATAATTTCCCCAATTAGGAAACAACTAAGATGTACTTCAGTGGGTGAATGGATAAATCAGTTGTGATGCATCCAGACAGTGAAATAATATTTAGTGCTAAAAGGAAATAAACTATCAAGCTATGGGAAGTTATGGAGGAAACCTAAATGTGTATTACTAAGTGAAAGAAGCTAATCTGAATACATACTGATTCTAACTATATGACAATCTGGAAAAGACAAAACTGTGTAGAAAGCAAAAGGAGGGGTGACTGCCCAAATATGAATGTTGGGGGAGGGATTAATAGGTGAAGAATAGGGGATTTTTAGGGCAGTGAAAATACATTGTATAATACTATAATAATGGATACATGTATAAATAAATACATGTATTTATATGTTTGTCCAAACCCATAAAATGTAGGACACTAAGAGTAAACCCTAAGAAAACATGGGCTTTGGGTGTTTATAATGTGTCAATATAGTTTCATTAATTGTAACAAGTGTTGCACTCTGATGTGGGATGATGATAATTCGGTCGTCTGTGCATATGTGAGGGCAGGGAGTATATGGGAAATCTGTATCTTCCTCTCAACTTTTCTGTGAAACTAAAAGTACTCTCTCTAAATATAGTCTTTTATTAATTAAAAATATATTAATGATTGTACTAAACTACCATTAGTTATTCCAAAATGTTCTGGGCTCTATGATTCTAAGTGCAAAAGTGTTTTCTCTCTTTTTGTAATTTCAGTTTTTAGATTAGATTGAGGAGGTACCTGTGCAGTTTTGTTTCATGTTTGTTTCATATTGGATAGTAAGCATACCATCTAATAGGTAGTTTTGAAATATTTGCACCCCTTCTCCCTGTATCATTCCTATCTTTATGCCTATGTGTACCAAATGTTTCATGCAGTATGTGTTTCCTGTTTCTGTGTTGATTTGCTGACGATAATGGCCTTCAGCTGCATTCATATTGTTGCAAAGGACATGACATCATTCTTTTGTATGGCTGTATAGTATTCCCATAATGTATATGTACTACATTTCTTTATCTAATCCATCATTGATGGGCACCTAGGTTGATTTCATGGCATTGCTATTGTGAATAGTGCTATGATGAATATATGATATCATTTGTATAAATTCCCCCTCCAAATGTCATGTTGTAATGTAATCTCCAGTGTTGGTGGTGGGGCCTGGTGAAAGGTGTTTGAATAATGGGGAGAGATTCCTTATGAATGGCTTGGTACCTTTCCTTCTCTCTCTCTCTTGCTCTCTCTCTTGTGATATGACATATCCCCTTCCTTTCTGTCATGAGTAAAACCTTCCTGAGGCTTCAGCAAAAGCTGAGCAGATGCTGGTGCTATGCTTATACAGACTGCAGAACTGTGAGCCAAATAAACCTATTTTCTTTATAAATTACCCAGCCATGAGTATTCCTTTATAGCAACACAAAAATTAGTATGAAAGAGTGAAGCATTGTTAAAAAGATAACTAGAAGATGTATAAGTGACTTTGAAGCTAGAAAACAGAGGTTAGAAGAGTTTGGAGGTTCGGAAGAAGACAGGAAGATGAGGCCATGTTTCGAATTTCATAGAGATTGGTAAATGGTTGTGACCAAAATGCTGATAGAAATATGGACAGTGAAGGTAATGCTGATGAGGTCTCAGATGGAAATGAGGAAGCTATTGGAGTAAAGGTCGCCTGTGTTGTTCCCAGGGCAAAGAACTTGGCTGTATTGTGTCCATGCCCTAAGAATTCATAGAAGGTTGAAGTTGAGAATAATGACATAGGGTATCTGGAGAAGAAATTTCTAAGCAGCAAAGCATTCATCTACCAATCTGATTTGGGAAAATGGCTTAAAGTTGGAACTTGAATTTTCTTTTCTTTTCTTTTCTTTTCTTTTTTTTTGAGATGGAGTTTCCCTCTTGTTGCCCAGGCTGGAATGGGATGGTGCCCTCTCAGCTCACTGCAACCTCCACCTCCCGGGTTCAAGTGATTCTCCTGTCTCAGCCTCCTGAGTATCTGGGATTACAGGCATGCACAACCACATCCAGCTAATTTTGTATTTTCAGTAGAGATGGGGTTTCTCCATGTTGGTCAGGCTGGTCTTGAACTCCTGGCCTCAGGTGATCCTCCTGCCTCAGCCTCCTAAATTGCTGGGATTACAGGTGTGAGCCACCATGCCTGGCGGGAACTTGAATCAGAGCATAAAAGTTTGGAGAATTTGCAGCCTTGCCATGTGTCAGACAAGGAAAAAGTATTTTCAGGAGAGAAGTCCAAGAGGCCTGTGAAGCAACTACTTGATAGATTGCCATGACTAAAACAGAGCCAAGTGCTAATATCTAATACAATGGGAAAAAGACCTATAAGTCATTTCAGAAGTCCTCTGGAAAGTCCATCTCATCACAGGACCAGTGGCCTAGGAGAAAAGAATGATTTTAAGACCAGGCCCAGGGTGCCACTGTGCTGAGTATCTTGGGAGTCTGATTCCTGCATCCCAGCTTCTCTAGATCTAAGCATGACTCAAAGGGCCCCTGGAACAGCTTGGGATGCTGCTTTGAAGAGTGCAAGCCACTATGAGCCTTAGCAGTTTCCACATGGTGTTAAGCCTGCAGGAACAAATATTACAAGAGTGAGGGAGGCTTGTCAGTTTCCACCTAGATTTCAGAAGATGTATTAGAAAGCTTGGGTTCGCAGGAAGTAGCTTGCTACAGGGATGCAGCCCCCACAGTGTGCCTCTGCCAGGGCAGTACCAAGGGAAAATATGGGGCTAAAGGGACCACACAGAATCCCTACCTAGCAGAACTGTGGAAGCAGGGTTGTTGACCTCCAGACCCCAGAATGGTAGAATAAGCAGCAGTGTTCAACCTCAGCATGGAAAACCTGCAGGCACCAGAGTCCAACCCATGAGAGCAGCCATGTGGGCTGTGTCCAGCAAATCCGAGAGGTAAGGCTACCAACGGCTTTGAGAACCCACCCTTCACACCAGTGTGTCCAGAAGGCAGGATGTGGAGTCAAGGGACATTACTTAGAGCATTAATATTTAATTAAACCCTTGCTGGGTTTCAGATTTGTGTGGGGCCTGTTGCCCCTTTCTTTTGACTGATTTCTTCCTGTTGGAATGAGTATGTTTACCCAACGCTAGCTGCGTCATCGTTGTCTCTTGGGAGTAAATAATTTGTTTTTTATGTGACAGGCTCATATCTATAAGGAACTTGTCTTGAATTTCAGATGAGACCTTGGATTTTGAGTTTTTGGGTTGATGCTGCAATGAGTTTAGGTGCTATTAGAAAGGTATATTATATTTTGAAATGTGAGAAGGAAATGAGGTTTGGGGGTTGAGAGGCAAAATAATATGGTTTGGATATTTGTTCCCTTCAAGTCTCATATTGAAACATAATCCCCAGTGTTGGAGGTGGGGCCTGGTGGGGGTGTTTGGGTAATGGGGGTGGGTCCCTCATGAATAGCCTGGTACCCTTCCTCATCTCTCTCTTGCTTCCTTTCTTTCCACGTGAAATTCCTGCTCCCTCTTCCTTTCCTCCATGAATAAAACCTTTCTGAGGCCTCACTAGAAGCCATGCAGATGTTGGTTCCATGTGTTGCAGCATGCAGAACCATGAGTAAAATAAATCTCTTTTCTTTATAAGTTACTCAGCCCTAGGTACTCCTTTATAGCAATACAAAGTGGACTAATGGAATGTATTAGTGCATGTGTCTTTTTGGTGGAACAATTTATTTTCCTTTTGATATACCACAGTAATGGGATTGTTGGATCAAATAATAGTTCTATTTTTAATTATTTAAGAAGTCTCCAAACTGCTTTCTACAGTGGCTGAAATAATTTTCATTTCCAGCAACAATGTATAAGCATTCTCTTTTCTCTACTGCCTTGCCACCATCTGTTATTTTCTGACTTTTCAACATTAGCCATTCTGACTGGTGTGAGATGGTAACTCATTGTAGTTTTGATTTGCATTTATCTGATGATTAGTGATGTTGAATATTTTTAATATAGTTGTTGACCATCTGTATGTCTTCCTTTGAGAAGTGTCTGTTTACACACTTTGGCCATATATTAATGGGGTTATTTGCTTTTTACTTGCTGATTTGTTTACATTTTTCATAGACTCTGGATATTAGTTATTTGTCACATGTATAGTTGGTAAACATGTGTAGTTTGTAAATATTTTCTCCCATTCTGTAGACAATTTGATCAACTGATAGTTTCTTTTGCTGTGCAGAAGCGCTTTAGTTTCAGAGTCCATCTTGTCAATTTTTGGTTTTGTTGAAACTACTTTTGAAAACCTACTCATAAATTATTTGCAAAGGCCAATGTCCAGAGGGTAAGTCCAAGGTTTTCTTCTTGAATTTTTAGCATTGTAGGTCTTACCAGTAAGTATTTAACCCATCTTGACTTATTTTTTTGTATATGATGACAAGAAGGGGTCCAGTTTCATTCCTCTGCATGTGACTACCCAGTTATCCCAGCACCATTTATTGAATAAGGAGTCCTTGACCCATTGTATATTTTTGTCAACTTTGTCACAGATCAGCTTGTTGCCAGTGCATGGTTTTATTTCTAGGTTCTCAGTTCTGTTACTTTTCTCTGTTTTGTAGCAGTACCATGTTTTTTTGGTTACTGTAGTCTTGTAGTATAAAGTGAGGTAGTATGATGATTTCTTTCATGAAAACTAGTGT
>NW_016107476.1:4350959-4370904 GCF_001604975.1 Cebus imitator
TGGCTATTTAGGTTCTTTTTCAGTTCCATATACATTTTAGAATTGTCTTTTCTACTTCTGTGAAAAATGATGTTACTAGTTTGGTGGGAATAGTATTGAATCTTGAGATTGCATTTTGCAATATGGATGTTTGAGTGACATTGATTTTTCTAATCCATGAGCATGGAATGTTTTTCCATTTGTTTGTGTCATCTATGATTTCATTCAGCAGTGTTTTGTATAGTTCTTCTTGTAGAGGTTTTTCACCTCCTTAGTTAGAAATATTTTTAGGCATTTTATTTTTTGTGGCTATTGTAAATGGAGTTTCTTTCTTGATTTGGCTATAAGTTTGAATGTTGTTGGTGTATAGAAATGCTACTGATTTTTATACATTGATTTTATATCCAGAAATTCTACCGAAGTTGGTTATCAGGTATAGGACCCTTTTGTCAGAGTCTTTAGGGTTTTCTAAGTGTAGAGTCATATCATCGATGAAGAGAAGTAATTTGATTTCTTTTTCTATATGTAAGTCTTTTATTCTATGCTCGTGCCTGATTGCCCTGGCTGGGACATCTAGTACTACATTGAATAGGAGTGGTGAGAGTGGGCATCATTTGCTTGTTCCTGTTCCCTAACAGAGACTACTTCCAGTTTTTGTCCTTTCAGCTTGAAGTTGGCTCTATGTAGATGACTCTTATTATCTTGAGGAATGTTCCTTTAATGAATAGTTTGTTGAGGGTCTTTATCAAGAAAAGATGTTGTATTCTATCAGAAGCTTTTCTGTGTCTGTTAAGATAATTATATAATGTTTTAAAATTTTATTTTACTTTATGTTCCGAGAGACAAGTGTAGAATGTGCAGGTTTGTTCCAAAGGTAAATGTGTCCCATGGTGTTTGCTGCACCTATCAACCTGTCACCTGGATATTAAGCCCACATGCATAAGCTGTTTGTTCTGATTCTCTCCCTCACCTCACCCGCCTAACAGGCTCTGATGTGTGTTGTTCCCCTCCCTGTGTCCATGTTTTCTGATTGTTCAGCTCTCACATATGAGTGAGAACATGTGGTGTTTGGTTTTCTGTTCCTGAATTAGTGCGCTGAGGATGATGGCTTCCAGCTTCATATATGTCCTTGCAAATCATAAGATTTCATTCCTTTTATGGTGGCATAGTATTCCATGATATATATGTACAATATTTTATTTATCTAGTCTACCATTGATGGTCATTTGGGTTGGTTCCATGTCTTTGCTATTGTGACTAGTGAGTACTGCTACACTAAACATATGTGTGTGTGTATCTTTATAATAAAATAATTTATATTCCTTTGGATATATACCCAGTAATGGGATTGCAGGGTCAAATGGTATTTCTATTTCTAGGTCTTAGAGGAATTGCCACACTGTCTTCCGCAATGGTTGAGCTAATTTACATTCCCACCAACAGTGTAAGAGTGTTCCTATTTCTCCAAAGCCTCGCCAGCATCTGTTGATTATTAAAAAGTCAAGAAACAACATTCTGACTGGCATGAGATGGTATCTCATTGCAGTTTTGCTTTGCATTTCTCTAATCATTAGTGATGTTGAGCTTTTTTTCATATGTTTGTTGGCTGCATAAATGTCCTCTTTTGACAAGTGTCTGTTCATGTGCTTTGCAGACTTTTTAATGGGGTGGTTTGTTTTTTTCTTGTGTATTTGTTTAAGTTCCTTGTAGATGCTGCATATTAGTCCTTTGTCAGATAAATTGGAAAAGTTTTCTCCCATTCTGTAGATTGCCTGTTCACTCTGATGATAGTTTCTTTTGCTGTGCAGAGCTCTTTAGTTTCAGATCCTATTTGTCAATTTTAGCTTTTGTTGTAGTTGCCTTTGGTTATTTTATTATAAAATCTTTGCCCATGCCTATGTCCTGAATGGCAGTGCTTAGATTTTTGCATAGGGTTTTTATAGTTTTGGGTTTTAAATTTAAGTCTTTAATTTGTCTTTAGTTAATTTTTGTGTAAGGTGTAAGGAAGGGGTCCAGTTTCAGTTTCCTGCACATGGCTATCCAGTTTTCCCAGCACCATTTATTAAACAGGGGATCCTTTCCCCATTCTGTTTATGTAGTGAATCACATTTATTGATTTTCATATGTGGAACCAAACTTGGATCCCAGGAATGAAGGCTTCCTGATCACAGTTAATTAACTTTTTGATGTGCTGCTAGATTCAGTTTACTAGTGTTTTATTGAGGATATTTGCATCTATGTTCATCTGATGTATTGGCCATTAGTATTCTTGTTTTGTTGTGTCTCTGCCAGATGTTTGTGTCAGGATGATGCTGGCTTCATAGAATGAATTAAAGAGGAGGCACTCCTCCTCAATTTTTTGGAATAGTTTCAGTATAATTGGTAACAGCTCCTCTTTGCATGCCTGGTAGAATTCAGTTGCGAATCTATCTGATAGAGGGCTTTTTTTGGTCAGTAGGTTTTTATTACTGTTTCAATTTTGTAATGCATTTTTGGTCTGTTTGAGGTTTCAATTTCTTCCTGATTTGATCTGGGAGGTTGTATGTATAGAGGAATTTATTCTTGTCCTCTAGATTTTGTTGTCTGTATGCATGGAGGTGTTCATAACAGTCTCTGAGGATCTTTTGTATTTCTGCAGCATCAGTTGTAATGTTATCTTTGTCATTTCTGATTGTACTTACTTGGATTTTCTCTTTTTTTATTAATTTAGCTAGTGATTATCTGTGTTGTTTATTATTTCAAAAAACCAACTTATATTTTTTATTCTTTGCATGAATTATTGCATCTCAATTTTGTTTAACTCTTCTCCTATTTTAGTTATTCCTTGCATTCTGCTAACTTTGGGGTTGGTTTGCTCTTATTTTTCTAGTTCCTCTCAGTGCAACATTAGAATGTTCGTTTGGGATCATTCTAATTTCATCATGTAGGCATTTAGTGTTATAAACTTTCCTCTTAGCACTGCTTTTGTTACATTCCAGAGATTTTTATATATTGTGTTTTGGTTTTCATTGTTTCCAAAGATATACCTCAGTCCAGCAGCAATAGCAGCCACGCTCTCTTTCCACTCGTCAATGAGCAGGGGTTACAGATATTTACAGCAAGTTAAAGAGCCTTGGGGGATGGGCACATACCATCATGCAAAATCATATTCTTAAAAGGAATAGATGATTATGGTTTCTGTGCAAAAATTAGGAATTATACCCATAAATTTGGGTTGATTTTTTAAGAGGTTGTTATGTTTAAAAAGGGAAACTTATTCTAAGGGATTAACAAAAATAGAGTTTTCAGGGTGTATTAGTCAGGGTTCTGTAGAGAGACAGAAATAATAGGATGGATGTATATATGAAAGGGAGTTTATTAGGGGTATTGACTCACACAATCACAAGGTGAAATCCCACCATAGGCCATCTGAAAGCTGAGGAGCAAGGAAGCCAGTCCAAGTCCCTAAACATCAAAACAAGGGAAGCCTACAGTGCAGCCTTCAGTCTATCGTTAAAGGTATGAGAGTCCCTGACAAACCAGTGCTGTAAATCCAAGAGTCCAAAAGCTAAGGAACTTGCAGTCTGATGTTCAAGGGCAGGAAACATCCAGCATGGGGTAAAGATGGAGGCCAGAAGACTCCGCCATTCTAGTTCTTCCACATTCTTCTGGCTGCTTTACTCTAGCCTTGCTAGCAACTGACTAGATTGTGCCCAACCAGATTGAGGGTGGATCTGCCTCTCCCAGTTCACTGACTCAAATGTTAGTCTTTGACAACACCCTCACAGACACACCCAGGAACAATACTTTGCATCCTTCAATCCAATCAAGTTGACACTCAATATTAACCATCACAAGTGCACCCCTTGTCAGCTTGAACCCATACCCATCTCCTAAAATCATATATAATCTTCAAATAAAAACAATAATAAGGTCATAATTATGCCTAAAATAATACAACTACCCTTTGTACAACTGGAAATGCACTAATCCTTAACTTAAATGTTATATAAAGTTAACAATACTTAAATGCTGAAGTCAATACATCTTATGTCATGTGATAAAGAAAAAAGAAAGAACATAAAATAAAGATATAGAGATATTTTCTTAGAACAAGTATGTACATGCAGAAACATGTTCTTAACAAAATAAAGAGGAAATACTCATGACAATTACAGTGCTCATTTCTGCAACTGATCACATGGTTGTAGCTGGTATTGATGACTGCCTCCTTCTACTACCTATTCTGTATTCCCTTTGCCTTCTGCAAGCACCTCAGCAGGTCATGCTTTCTTACCTGGTAGAGTGACCCAGATGTTAATTCCTGAAGGATGTGGGCCATTTGTAATCCTGCCTGGATTGGGTTGTTGTAGGTTCTTGTCGACCTTAATCACAGGGCATGATAATACTAAAACATGCCCTAAGGGATCTCCCATATTTCTCACATACTCTTCCTTAGCTTCATTGTGAAGTAGTAGACTGATTTTATATTGATAGTCTGGGTCAGTCACCCCACCCAACACTGTAACTCCCTTCTTAGCCTGTTGACTTAGAAACAGGAGCATCCCAAAGTGGCCAGGTGGCAACCTTAACTTCCAGTTTAATGGAATCATTGTTGTGTCTCCTGGTGGCAGCATTCCTCCCTCTGGAACTAAGACCTCTAGGCCAGCAGAACATAATATCACAAAAACAGGAACCAAGAATTTTGCTAGTGGGTCACTATATGTCATAATAAGTGGTGACATTTTCATTTCCACCCCTTGATTCATGCACCTGTGAATCCTGGCTATGGGAGAAACAGTACTATATATTGGCCGCTGATTTAGAGCATACATGGCCTTCTGGAGAACTTTGCCCCAGCCCTGCAAAGCATTGTCACCGAGTTTGCATTGTAATTGTGACTTCAAAAGGCCATTCCACTCTTCTATCAATCTAGCTGCTCTAGGATGATGGGGAACATGGTAAGAACAGTGAATTCCATGAGCATGAGCCCACTGTCACACTTTTTTAGCTGTAAAATGAGTGACTTGGTCAGAGGCAATGCTATGTGGAATACCATGACGGTGGATAAGGCATTCCATGACTCCACGGATAACAGTCTTGGCAGAAGTATTGTGTGCAGAATAGGCAAACCCATATCTTGAGTAAGTGTCTATTCCAGTGAGGACAAACCGCTACCCTTGAAGAGGTCCAATATAATCAACCTGCCACCACATAGCTGGCTGATCACCCCAAGGAATGGTGCCATAATGAGGATTCGGTGTTGGTTTCTGCTGCTGGCAAATTGGCCACTCAGCACTGGATGTAGCCAGGTCAGCCTTGGTGAGTGGAAGTCCATGTTGCTGAGCCCATGCATGACTTCCATCCCTGCCACCATGTCCACTTTGTTCATGGACCCATGGGGCGATGACAGGCATGACTGGGGAAAGAGGCTGAATGCTGTCCACAGAATGAATTGTCCTATCTAGTTGATTTTTAAAATCCTCCTCTGCTGCAATCACATGAGGTACAAATATCTTCACAGTTTTCAACCATTCAGAGACATCCATCCACATACTTCTTCCCCAAATTTATTTGTCACCAGTTTTCCAATCATGCTTCTTTCAAGTCCCTGACCATCCAGCCAAAACATTGGGTGCAGCCCATGAATCAGTATATAATCACACATCTTGTCATTTTTCCTTCCATGCAAAGTGCAGAACCAGGTGCACTGCTCAAAGTTTGCCCACTGGGAAGATTTCCCTTCACCACTGTCCTTCAGGGATGTCCTAGAAAGGGGCTGTAGTGCTGCAGCTGTCCACTTTCAGGGTGTGCCTGCATGTCCTGCTGAGCCATCTGTAAACCAGGTTGTAGCCTTTTCTTCCTCTTTCAACTGATCACAGGGAACTCCTCATGAGGCCATCGGTGTAGGCTGGGTGAGAGAAGGCAGGGTGGCAAGAGTGGGACCATGGGCATTTAAGCCTCTTCCTATGTGACTTACTTGTGCCCTCAGGACTTCCTTGACCCCCATCACATATATACCACTTCATGATGGAATGCTGCTGTACATGCCACACTTTGTGGCTCAGAAAGCACCCAGTTCAAGATAGGCAGCTCAGGTCACATGGTGACTTGATGACCCATAGTCAAACGTTCAGTTTCTTCCAAAGCCCAGTAACAGGCCAAGAGCTGTCTCTCAAAAGTAGAATAGTTATCTGCAGAAGGTGGCAGGGTCTTGTTTCAAAATCCTAGAGGCCTCTGCTGTGATTCACCTATGGGAGCCTGCCAAAGCCTCCAAAAGCATCCCTATCTGCCACTGACACCTCAAGCACCGTTGGATCTGCTGGTTCATATAGCCCAAGTGGCAGAGCAGCTTGCACAGCAGACTGGACCTATTGCAGAGCCTTCTCCTGTTCTGGACCCCACACAAAACTGGCAGCCTTTTGGGTCACTCAATAAATGGGCAGGAGTAAAACACCCAATTGAGGAATGTGTTGCCTCCAAATCCAAATAGACCCACTAGGTGTAGTGCCTCTTTCTTGGTTGTAGGTGGGGCCAAATGCAGCAACTTATCCTTCACCTTAGAAGGTATGTCATGACAGACTACATACCACTGGACCTCCCCCCCAAATTTTACTGAGGTAGAAGCTCCCTGAATTTTAGTCAGATTTATTTCCCATTATCTGGCATGCAAAGTCTCACCAATAAGCCCAGTGTGTTTGCTACTTCTCACTTACTGGATCCAATCAGCATAATGTCATCCATGTAATGTACCAGTGCAATATCTCGTGGTAGGGGAAGGTGATGAAGATCTCTGAAAACAAGATTATGGCACAAAGCTGGAGACTTGATATCCCCCTGAGGTAGAACAGTGAAGGCATATTGCTGGCCTTGCCAGTTGAAGGCAGATTGCTTCTGATGGGCCTTATGGACAGGAATGGAGAAGAAAGGTATTTGCCAAATACCAGAAGATTGTTAATTTTTTTCAAGCAATAAAACCATATCTGGTACAGCAGCTGCAATTGAAGTCACAACTTGGTTAAGCTTCGGATAATACACTGTCATTCTCTAAGATCCATCTGTCTTTTGCACAGTTCAGATATGAGAGTTGAATCAGGATATGGTGGAAATCACCACCCCTGCATCTTTCAAGTCCTTTATGATGGCAGTAATCTCTGTATTCCCTTTAGGAATGTGATATTGTTTTTGATTTACTATTTTTCCAGGTAGAGACAGCTCTAATGGCTTCCATTTGGCCTTTCCCATCATAATGGCCCTCACCCTGTCAGTCAGGGAGCCAATGTGGGAATTCTACCAGGTGCTAAGTATGTCTATGCCAATTATGCATTCTGGCACAGGGGAAATAACCTCAAGATGAGTCCGGGGACCCACTAGACTCCTGAGTAATTCAGACCTGAGCTAAAACTTTATTAATTACCTGACCTCCATAAACCCTGACTTTAACTGGACGACCACAATGATGTTTTGAGTCTCCTGGAATCAATGTCAGCTCAGAGCCAGTGTCCAGTAGTCCCCCAAAAGTCTGATCATTCCCTTTTCCTCAATGCACAGTTACTCTGGTAAAAGGCCGGAGGTTTCCTCGGGGACAGATGGGAGAAAGATTAACAGCATAAATTGTCAGTAGTCTAGTGAAGTTCTTCCTCAAAAGGACTCTGTCTCTCCATTTGAAGGGTTCTGGGTCTGTAAACTGGTTCAAGTCTGGAAATTGATTGTGGGGTCATGATCCTCTACTTTTATAATTCAAATTAATTAGTCTTTTGTCCACTTGACCTGGAAGTTTTCTGTTTATACAAATTAAGTAAGAATGCAGTAAGCTCAGCCCCACAGAGCACAGACAAGGTCAAAATGTAGAAATATTGGAGACTAAGCATTATTTACCAACCAATACTATGAGAATTTCTTCATGGCATTCACATTAGTGTTTTCAGAGTTCAATAAATATTTCTTAATTGTTAAAATCCATCTTTATCTTGCTAGTTCGCTAGTTCTTGCCTTTATTACTTCTTCTTTGGAACTATCATCTAATGTGTTCACCCTCTTAACTGCCTCTGGTACATTTCCCATCATGCCACTCTCTTGATGTGAGTGTGTCCCCTTCGCCTACTGCCTAATGACCTAGTCCTTGTAGACTTCCAACAACCCATATATTATATCCTTGTTTCTAGAGTCTGTGTATCTATAGACTATATTTTATTTAATCCAACTATCTGTGCATATAGTAATCTTTTTGTGAGAGAGCCATATTTTCCATAGTAAAGAAGTTTCTCTTAGAGAATGCTCAATAAATTTCCAGCAGTGTAAAGTCATCTGGACCATTTGTCCTTTCAAGTCCATGGCTCCTTGGTTCAGCCAGAACAATATTTGAGTTAAATTACTCATTCACTCATTCACCCATTTGTTTATTTAATAAAGATTCATCCAGTGCCGACTATTTGTGAGACATTGCTAGTACTGTGGAGTTAAAAGAACATCATGCAAATAGCTTATCCTTTTGCTACATGTGAATGAAAGTGATTACAGCTCAGGTACCGCATGCCAAGGGAGGCTTATGTCCAGGGAGAATGCTAGTTCATGAAGGGAACACTTGTTCCACTTGAGGAGGGAAAAGCGTAGAGATGTGAAGAGGGCCATACAAATGTGTGAAAAATAAAGTGCATGAAAGTAAAAGTGCAGGAGAAAGATCAGGATATTGTGTGCAAAATTCAAGATGAGAACACATGTCATATTAAGGAATCATTGGTGGTTCAATAGAAAGAGAAAGAGCAAAGTCGAGGTTGGATTTGCAGCAAATAAGAGACAAGAATGCATGGAGTAGGTCTTTGTCTCATCAACATGATGTAAGATCCAAATCTTCAAGAAGGAAAAGATTTCTGACAATTTGACTTCTTTCTGCTGCTTGAGCTTTACTTCTTGCTACTCCCTTCTATTACATCTCTTTTCATTCCACTCTCAGCCCTATTTTAAATCCTATGCAAACATTCTCTGAAACTGTCAACCCCCCAGTAATAATATAACAATTCAAATGAAACGGTTTCTCTCTTTGATTCCATAGCACTTTGCTCTGTGCTTGTCACACTGTGCTGTGATCTTTCATCATCTCTGATCCTTCCACAGGATTGCAAGCTCCACAAGGGTCCATATCTTACTTCAATAAATGTTTACTGCAGGCAACAACTTCTTAATATTTGAAGACAGATGCTGAAGCTACTAAAAATGATTTTTAGTAATTGTCTATATAGAAGAAAATATCCAAGTCTAAATCAAAAAACAAATTAAAAAAAAACAGGAAAATAATCGCATATATGAAATATTTTAAAATATATAAAAGATGAACATATTTGCTATGGAATTTTATCTTATACATTAAAAAAAAAAGAAAGAAAAGCATATGACAAGATGCTTTAAACTTAAAGAAAAAAGACAAAATAAAAATACAAATTTTTCTTTTCAGATGGATAAAATTATTGGATGTTTGATAAAATCCAGGATGAAAAATTAGAGAGGTATAGACAGAGGAAGATTTTGATTGCAGCTGTGGGTAAGTGTAAGGTCTTTATATTGAGAGATTTCGCTGGAGAGAAGATGCAGATAAATAATAGAATCTGCCAAAATGTTCAGCTAGTGGCACGGGAAGAATACTATACTCATCCTTTTGATGGGATTTTTTTTTTTTTTTGAGACAGAGTCTTGCTCTGTCTCCAGGCGCTAGGCTGGAGTGCAGTGGCACGATCTTGGCTCACTGCAACCTCTGCCTTTTGGGTTCAAGCAATTTTCCTGCCTCAGCCTTCCGAGTAGCTGGGACTACATGCATGCGTCACTACACCCAGCTAATTGTTGTGATTTTAGTAGAGACAGGGTTTCACCATGTTGGCCAGGATGGTCTTGATCTCATGACCTAGTGATCCGCCCACCTTGACCTCCCAAAGAGCTGGGATTACAGATGTGAGCCACCATGCCTGGCCTTGATGGGATTTTAAAGCAACTTTGGGTTACAAACTTTAAGTTATATATGGCTCACATCCACTAGTCATGTGCCCAACACACACACACACACATACACACACACACACACATTCTCTTACACACACACATCCATGCATATTTAAGACAAATTAAAATGGTTAAATGCACAAGCTCTGGAGCCATGCTCACAAGGCCAAAATTCTGGCTGTGTATCTATCTATTTTACCTCAGCCATGTTACCTATTTGTTCAAGGCCTCTGTTTTCTCACTTATAAAATGGAGATAATGATATACCTACATATGGGATTGGGAGAAGGGTAAATTAGTTAATTCATTTAATAGTTAAAACTGGTGAAGCACAAATAAAGTGCCTAGCCATTATTGTTAGTATCTGTTTTTGCTCTTCTACCTTATCCTAATTTCCCTAATAATATTCTTCATATAATCATGATAAATCAATAAATGTTATTCTGTTAATGTGTTAACAATTTTGAGGAGGAACTCACTAAAAAGTGAGCCCCTCATGGGCCCACAGTAAATTGGATCTGTATTACCAACTCAAAGAGTCTGATTAATAATTTTAAAGGTGTTTAATATTTGAATCATTTGCACATTATAGAAAGCATAAAACAACAAAACTAAAATGGCAGTAATCACAAAATCCAGGGAGAGACGCTGATAACACTTTGTCGTAACATAATACTAGGAGGCTCCTGTGAGCCGTAATATGCTGGATGAATGTGGTGATGACTCGGTGGATTGTGGTGCTGCCATCTGAGAAATTTTCCAGCCCCATCGTCCCAGAATTTCTTGTGCAAAATTTACTAGCAGCTCTGCTGGTACTCTCTTCAAGCCAGAGAGGAAGATTTTCTCATGACATCCCTCTTCTAGGCTTATTTTTTCAAATTGACTTGTCCCAATTCCTCTCTTTCTTCCCGCTTTCTCCCTTAAGCTAAAGAAACAATAACCAATTATTTATTTATTTATTTATTTTTGAGACAGAGTCTCACATTATCACCCAGACTGTACTGCACTGGCATGATCTTGGCTCACTGCAATCTCCACCTCCTGGGTTCAAGCAATTCTCCTGCCTCAGCCTCCTGAGTAGCTGGGACAACAGGAGTGCACCACCATACCCAGCTAATTTTTGTATTTGTAGGAGAGACGGAGTGTCACCATGTTGGCCAGGGTGATCTTGATATCCTGACCTTGTGATCCGCCTGCCTCGGTCTCCCAAAGTGCTGGGATTACAGTTGGGAGCCATCGTGCCCGGCCCCTAACCAATTATTAAGTTAATGAATCTTCTCTTCTGGACATTATTTGAATTTGAAAATGTTAACACAACAAATACATAGGTGTGTGTTCGTGTATGTGCATATACATGATGATGTGTTAATTCATCTCAGGCAATTTTAGGAAAACTACTATTTATTGGTTGGAAAAGCTGGGAAAAAAATTAGTAAATTGATGCTGCTCAAGTGCAGATTTCCCAGTTTTGATACTTTGACAAAACCACTTTCCATTGTAATGAATTAAAACCCTATGCTAGAAGTGTTGGATGTTAAGTCTTAATATGTTGGAGGGGGCAAAATTGTTGCATGTAAGGTCAGAGAAGTGACAAGACATTGCTTTATTTATAGTAAACCCCTGGGGAGTATCATGTTCATTCTAAAGCCAGGGTTATAGTTTCTCTCTACCAACAATAAAATATATGTAATAAGAATTCACATTCATAAAGAGGGAGAAGGGAAAATGCATTATTAGTCTAGCACTTTTTCAAAAGGCAGAAAAGACATTTGATCAGATGAATGATTCTCATCTGTCATGAAACCCTTTCTTACAGAGAAAAAAAGAATATCACTATGTTTCTAATAGTAAAATGGCTGATTCCCATTTCCTGCCTAATGAGTTATTTACACACTCCACTGAAGGCCATTTATACTCAATCTATACTTACACAATTCTCCAGAAGGTGGTGTACTCATTTATTAGATAATCTCTTCTGAATTCAATGTATTCTCTTCATTTACTCCGTAAAAATGTTGATGTTCTCTACCTTAGAGATAAATGAAGGCACATGTTACAATACACCAGCTCTAATCACAGAGAAATGGGTAAAGTGAATTTTTGCAGGAATGTCATTATTTGATCAATGAAAATAGACAACATAGACAGTTTAGAACCATGAGAGAAAGAACCATTGCAAGCTTACAGCATGATCCAGACCCTTATCCACTGTACCTTGGGATCCTGTTGCCATTTCCTGACTCTTCTCTCACATTTCTTCTCTGTGATCCAGATCTTCCAGGTACTAACACTCCCTGACCTAGTGGAGGTTCTAAAGTTGGACAAAATGGACCTCTTTAAACTAAAGATGATGGCTTTAATATCTTGCGATAGCTTCTTCTAAGTGACAAATTGGTTGCTAGCTTTACACTTTTATTTGCAAAGGCATTCATTTACCATACTTAGCTCATTCATGTAAGAGTAGTAGTTTTTCAGGTTCTTGCTCCACAAGAGCTGTACAGGAGGAAAGAGAAAAGTATTTTGAAAGCTTTGCAGACTCCTCCAATCCTCTGCCCCTCATTAAAGACATAGGCTAGAAGTTTCACAATAACGGTAGTAGCAATAGGCTGGTCCCCAGCCAGAAGTCCTAGGGCAACAAGGATAAATTCAAGTGAAATGAAGACCAGTTGACTTTTAGGTTGCTCAAAATTCATTTTTTTTAAATGTATTTCATGTTGCTGGCAGAATTAATTTCCTCATTAATACATCAGCTGGACGACTGTGATTACTTTCTTGATTTTAGAGCAATATATCACTTGCAGTTATTAATTTGATATTAGCTTTAAAATAAAATGTGTCTCTGTGTAGAGAAAGGTGTGATGGTGTTGTTAACAGAAATGTGGCGACAGCATGAATGAGTAGCTGGATTAACACACTGTAACATTTTCTAGGTATAGTTCATGAAAATTGATTAAAAGTCAGGACTCCTTTTTTGGATGGTAAATTTGGCCACATTTTAATGTGGATTGGGATGGCAGCCATTTCCTGAGGATTGCACTTGAAAATTTAGCATTTTGTTGTAATAAAAAAGATGTTTAAATTATTAATCCAGTAGTTTTTTTATCAGTAAATACTTTCTGAATTTTAATAATTTCAATGTCAAATCTGTGGCTTAAAATTTTTCTCTTTATTCTCAGTAAATTAAAATGTTAACAATAGTCTTACTTTGGAGCTTTTATTTTTAAAAATTTTTTAAAATAAAAATTTTTAAATTTTTATTTTAAAATTATTACACAGTAAAATTGACTTTTTCTACAGTTCTATAAGCTTTAACACATGCATAAATTTGTGTAACTACATCAAAATCAGGATAAAAAACAGTCCTATCAATTCAGTGAACTCCTTCCTGTTTCTTATGTGTGGTCAAATACTATACAACCCCTGACCACCACTGATCAGTTATCTAGCCCTATAGCTTTGCCTTTTTTCTGAACACCATATGCTATATGTAGAGAATAACATAGTAGATAACCTTTTGAGACTGGCTTGTTCCACTCAGCACTTGTCTAAGTGCTGTGTGTGTCAGTAGTTCTTCCATTTTATCGTTCAATGTTATCCTGTTGTATGGATGTGCCACAGTTTGTTTATTCATTCTCCTGTTGATGGACATTTAAATCGTTTCCATTTTCTTTTCTATTACAAATAAGAATGCTGCAATAGACAAATCAAATGACCCCATTTATCCATACCCTTGTACAGTCCCCAAGCCTTGAGAGAAAGAGAAACTTGTGAATATGATGGGATATCCTGTAATTAGGTTGTATTAAATAGCACAGTTTAAGAAAGGTAGATTATTCTTAGTTGATATATTCGTCTACTCAGGCTGTCATAATAGAATACCAGACTGGGTAGCTTAAACAACAAATTATTTTTTTTATCTCCGCTCTGGACGCAGGAAGTCTAAAATCAAGGTGCTGTCAGGGTTAGTTTCTGGTGAGACTTCTCCTCCTGACCAGCAATCTTCTCAGTCCTCACATTGCATTTTCCTCTGTGTGCAAACATCTATGGTGTCTCTTCCTCTTTTTATAAGGAAGTGACAAACACCTGTGGTGTCTTTTATAAGGAAGAGGCAAACATCTGTGGTATCTTCATCCTCTTTTTATCCATCCCTATTGGATTAGGAGTCCACCTTTATGATCTCATGCAACTTTTATTATCTTCTTAAAGGCCTAATCTATAAATATAGTCATATTGGGGGCTGAGGACTTCAACATATAGATTTGTGGGTGGGAGGACACAACTCAGTTCAAAATAGTGGGTCAGACCCAATTAGTTGGTCCTTTAAAAGAGATATGATCCTTCTTGATAAAGAAAGATTTAAAGGAGGGAAGGGAGGGTGGGGAGGGATAACATGGGCAGAAATGCCAGATATAGTATGCATCTAAAGTTAAATAAGTAAATTTTTTTTAAAAAGTGAAAGGGATTTGATGCAAGAGAGAATCTCCATTATTGTCTCTAAAGATGGAGGGATCATATGGAAAGGAATGTGGGCAGCCTCTAGGAGCTGAGAGTGGCCACCGCTGATACTTGGCAAAGAACCAGGGACCCAGTCATACACTGCAAGAACTAAATTCCACCACAACCACATGGACTTATAAGACAATCCTGAGCTCCAGATGAGAACACAGCCTGATTGACACCTTGATTTTAGCCTTGTGTGACCCTGAGCAGAGAACTCACCCATGCTGTGCCTAGACTCCTGACCTGACTTATAGACAGTGAGCTAATAAGTAGACACTATTATAAGCTGTGAAGTGTGTGGCATCTTGTTGTAAAGCAAGATTTCTTTCCTTTTCTTGATAGAGGGTCTCACTCTGTCACCCAGGCTGAACTGCAGTGGCCTGACCATAGCTCACTGCAGCCTCAACCTCCTGGGTTCAAGTGTTCCCCCTGTCTCAGCCTTTCAAGTATCTGGGACTACAGGCATGCACCACCACGCCCAGCTAATCTTAGAGGTGGAGTCTCACTATATTGTTCAGGCTGATCTTGAATTCCTGTGCTCAAGCAATCCTCCCACTGAGATCTCCCTAATTTCTGGGATTACAGGTGTGAGCCACCATTCTTAGCCTTAGTAGTTTTGTCCTCACATATAAATTTTCCTATCAGTTTGTGGATATCTTTACATATTAAAAAAGCTTACTGGGATTTTTAATGGGATTGCATTAAATCTTTAGACCACATTGGAAAGAATAGGCATTTTAGCTATATTGAATCTTCTAATCCATAAACACAAATTTTCTCGAATTATGATTATCTTGTTTGGTTTCTTTCATTAGTGCTTTTTCAGGTTTTTGTGTAAATCTTAAATATATTAGATTTATACCTAAGTACTTTGATGTTTTGGAGCTATTATAAATATTTCAGATTTCTTAACTTGGAACCCAAATTCTTGATTGCTATTATATAAGAAAGCCATTTACTATCATACATTGACCTTGTTTCTGAGCCCTTGCTCAACTTGCTTATCATTCCAGGAGTTGTGTTATTCTGATTTGTTTTTAAGATTCGTTTATATTTTCTGCAAGAACAATCATGTCATCTGCAAATAGAGATAATTGTATTTTTCTTTCCAAAGTGTACCGTTTTAAATTTTTTTTCTTGTCTTATTGAACTAGCTAGGACACAGAGAGCAATGTTGAATAGTTTTAATAACAACTCTCATTATCTAGTAGGCAATTTCTACACCTTGTTCTTCTCCGTGGGAATCTTGACTGTCCTTAACACTTCTTTTCTCCATAAAAATTTTAGAATCAACTTTTCATCTTTCATAAAAATAACTGTGGGGGTTCCACAGAGATTTCATTAACTCTATAAAACAATTTGGGTAGAATTGATATTTTGACAATATTGAGATTTTACCTCACAAAAATGTGGATCTTCCCATTCACTGATTTTCTTAATTTTCTTGACTTAATTCCACATATTTCTCTGTAAGGCTTACATAAATATTTGTTAAATTTATATTTCCAGATGCTTGCTATTTTTAATCTTATTGTAAATGGTATTAAAATTTTTAATTCTTGTTTTTAGTAAATAGATATGCAATTTACTTTGTCATAAGGAATGAATATCTAGAAAAAAATAACATTATTATACATTTTACTGCAGATTATTTTGTATTATCTATATACACAATCATATCATTTGTAAAAATGACAATTGTTATTTATAATTCCAATATATTTTGTTTTTACTCTTTGTCTTATTGTGGAGGTGAAGATTGCAAAATAAGGTTGAATAGTTGTGTACAGCATCCTCACCTCAAATGGAGATCCTTTGAAGTGTCACTCCTAAGCAGGTTAAAAAATTTCCTTTCTATTCCTAATTCATGAAGAAGAATTTTTTTTTCTTTTTAAATCCTGCCTGTGCATTCAGTTTTATCAAGTGTTTTATTATAATGATTAAATGCATTTTCTCTTAGAATAATGCAATAATTTATAGTAGCTGCCTTTCTAATGGGAAATTAGCTTGCTCCAAGTGTGTTATTCTTTTTATATCACAGATTTGGTTTGCTATTAATATATCTGTAATTTTTGCATCAATGTTCATGAGTGAGATTGGCCTATAATTTACTATTCTTGTACTCTTTCCCTCAGGTCTCTGTATCAGGTATCTGGTAGCATAAAGCCAAGTCTGGCATGCTCCTTTTCCCTCTCCTCTGGAAAAGTGTGTGAGAAATTAGAATCATTTGTTCTTAACATTTGACACCACTTATTATGAAGCCATCTTTTGTTCATTCTCCAGGTAGCATTCCTTGCAGGAATGAGAGTATGCAGGGTGTGAGAGAGCTTTACCTCTAGTTTTCCCTCATCCTGAGAAGGTAGCCCATGGGTGCAAGATTTACAAGGGAAGAATTCCTGTTAAGTCTTCAGACTTGGGCAGGCCTGCACTTGGCCCTTTGTATCCTAAACCAGGATTCTGACAACTTAACATTAAATTTAGTAAATGCTCTGAGTAAAATTGGCTTTCATGCTCAAATTAATTATCTAGCTCCAGTTTACATTTAGATGTTTTATCAGCTTGTCAATGTTTTAAGAAAGTTACTCTTTATATTTCATCTGGCAATTTTGGTTGTTTTCAAAAAGTTGCTCAGTCGAAACACCTGGGGAGCCCTTGCACCAAAATCAAAGTTAGATTTGCACTAGATTTCTATGAACTTTAATGTTTCCTTTCTAGAAAAGAATTTGTTTTGCGTTGAGAACAATTTCAATTACTTCAGTCCCTCCTATATGCCAGGCCATGATGTTGGGACATAGTTGATACATTGATGAATAAGGTCTTCAGAACTTTACATTTCAACAAATGCAAGAAACATCTACGATTAGCAAGAACCTCAATTCTTTTCATTACTTTTTTGAAAAGTAGACCTTATTTCTGATTCCATTTGTCATTTAGTTCTTCATAATTGATTTTCTATAGGTACTTCTAATATTGCCCACTGCTCCTGGGTGCAAGACTAAGATCCAAGTTTCTCATTTGGATTAGCCATTAGCCTGCATTGAGTTATTACCACAGAAATAAACAGAAGGGTACATTACAACCACAGAGAAGGCCGGAAAATGTGAGAAGAATATTCATAGAAGTATTGTGCAAAGCTGTCAGGGCTATTGCAGTGTTTGGGCTAGTTTAGATCTTAGGTAATGAAGGGTTGAGTGGTATAAATGTTTCAGGATGAACTCCATGGTAACATGTACTTTGAACACTGGTTTGTAGGAAGAAGAAGAAATGGACTCGTTGTAATGCACCTTTCAAGTTCTGAAACTGAAGGGGAAGTCTGCAGAGTTGGGATTTGGGGAAAAGCCAAAAATCACTAATTGTGAAAGGGTTTTCCTGTACAGAATGACCAAAGGATTTAAAACATAAACTAGTATGTAACTGAGTGGAATCCCCATTGGTTGGTGAATTCCTCCCGATAGAACTGGAAAAGTGCAAATCTCCTTAATGTTTCTCAAATTTTGTGTCTTCAAACTGGCGAGGCTTTATAAAATTTCCTAGTGCTAAAATAAACTAGTCTTTACTGATTCAAAATCAGTCTTTTATAAATTTTAGGGGTAGTGGGATATTTATCTTTCTATATCCTCACAGTTCATGATTGAGCACATTTAATTAATAATAAAAATTTTATTCCATAAAGATCTATCAACATATCATTTATTCTTTGAAAGCTGTTTATACAAAGAGATTTTAAAAACTGATTAAGAATTAGTTAGAATTCTTGTGGGGTATTTTCTGATTGTATATGAAATCTTATATCTATAAAATATAAAATAATGTTTCTTGTCTATCAACTCTTTATATTGCCAGGATTGAAAGCATAAACATATTTATCCATTTGTTGTCAAGCTATCTAAAATAAATATCTTAGAATTTTGAATGGAAACTCATTTTGAATGTACTGCTCACATTTGAGCAAATAAAAATTTAAGATTTTCAGGCTACTAACCAGATACATAGGTGAGGTAAGCCTGCTTGTCATCTGGAAACTTCACACAAAGGAAGCTATAGCTTGGTATCTAAGGAAACATATTTCTGAAAGCAGGTTCAGGCTTTTGCGCTTACTGAGTATAGCTAAATTGACAGATAGGGAGGGGCTTACAAGTACTGTCCATCTAAGAACTGAGTAGCGAAGAAGAAATAGGGGAACGTCTTTCTAGATAAACAGCACATTTTCCATAAGCAAATAAATAAATGTACACTAAGACTGATTAAAGCTCACTTTCTGAGTTTTTACTCTGTATTAGGTGAATTATCTACATTAGTTGTAACGTTTGCCATAACCAGAAAAATTAAGCATTAATATTTATTTCATTTTACTGATAGATAGAGTAACAAACAGATTAACAAGTTTTCCCAAGATTATATAACTGGTAATGGTAAAACTAGAATCTGAAGCTGTTTCTTTCTGACTCCAAATCTTGAATTACTTTGACTATACTGTTAGCCTAATGTTTACTGCTGTGAGCAAACAAAATGTGCACAGCTTCACTTGACACCTATTTAAAACTGTGTATGTGAGTCACATAAGCAACCCTGTCTAGTATAGTTTCACATAAACTATACTTCCAATGTTTATTCTTTCTCTAATATTTATAACTTCCAATGTTGAAAGTACTACTTGTAATTTAGGCTAATTTAATCTTATTTTTCACATTAAATACTTAAAGTCTTAGATCCTACTTAATGTATCATTCTTTAAATATTTAACTTCTTGCTTTCTGAATAGCCACATTTAGAAATAAGTGTCTCACAAACTGAATGTTGAGAAGAAATGAAAAAAAAAATTGACTGAAGCTCCTTTTCACTATAGGCATTTTATGAAAAGGTATAAATAACAGACACTTCATCTTTGTTCATAGAAGGAAAGAAAATGATAAACAAAAGTATTCAGGAGAAAAAGGTCATAGGAAAGTGAGGATAAAGATACCAAGACAAATTATAATGACTTCTCCTTTGGACCTCAGTGCTTATACATGGAGAAGAGAAATTTGACATGAGTTTTCTGCTTATTTAGAAAACCTTTTATTGTAATTTTCTTCAGTAAGGGAGTTATTTCTGGACTATCAATTGTAAATAGACTTTGTTAAACAAGACAGTAATAGACTTGAAAGTGAGGTCATGTATAAAATATTTAAGGTTATTTATTAAGTGTCCAGTTAATAAACATTAATTTATTATCTCTCTTACCCTTCACTACTTCTTTATTCTTTACAATTGTTTTATTTTCTCTGAAAGTTCTGATCTTGTACAGAACATACTATTTGTGTCGTTAGTTAAATTTGTGTGAGGCCGGGCGCGGTGGCTCAAGCCTGTAATCCCAGCACTGTGGGAGGCCGAGGCGGGTGGATCACGAGGTCAAGAGATTGAGACCATCCTGGTCAACATGGTGAAACCCCGTCTCTATCAAAAATACAAAAAATTAGCTGGGCATGGTGGCACGTGCCTGTAATCCCAGCTACTC
>NW_016107476.1:4370953-4381937 GCF_001604975.1 Cebus imitator
CAGGAGAATTGCCTGAACCCAGGAGGCCGAGGTTGCGGTGAGCCGAGATCGCGCCATTGCACTCCAGCCTGGGTAACAAGAGCGAAACTCCGTCTCAAAAAAAAAAAAAAAAAAATTTGTGTGTATATCCTGATAAAAAATTGTGTTTATATCCTGATATTATGAAAGGCAAAATATCTAAACTGTATAAGACTCTGTTGTTTTTCATCTAACAAATGAATTCATAGTACTTTTATGAGGTTTTTATATTGTGCTGTACATAGGAAAAATACTTTTAAAATGTCTGTCATTTGATTACAATTCTTCAATGGCACATCTGTCCACAAGAAAATAAACTTCTAAACAATTAATTTACATTAAATCATTTATTTTGGTCTCAATTAAGGAAAGATTTCTTGCAACCTCATGAGATACCTTGAGTCAGCCATGACTACCCGTCTAACATGCTCTCTAATTCCTGACCTATGGACATTGTAAGATTATAAATGTTTGTTGCTTTAAATCACTAAATTTTGGAGTAATTTGTTACACAGCAATAGATAATGAATAAAAATCTCTTGAGGGATATGCCTAACATTTCAAATATAATTACCTACAATTTGTGGATGTCTTTAATGTTACCTGTAAAAGACTAAGTAATTAAGTGTTGTAGGTATGGATAATGGGAAGAGAATTTGAAAATATAAACAAGACTGTCTTCAAGGATATAGATTAATCATTCTCTGCTATTGTTTGTGTACTTTATTTCAATAGAATTTCAAAGAGAGGCTGTTTGGTTGACTGAAGAAAGTGCTTTTTGACAAAAGATGCAATTTATGTTAGATGAATGATATTTTTGATGGCCAAAAGGACCTGTGATAGTCTAAGAGTCAAAGACAAGCAGGAACACATCTGTAGTCAAACAAGGTCAGGTTTATTTAGTAGACTGCATCAAATGAGAAAACCCCCCAAATAGAAACTTAGGGCGTCTCAGTAATGGGGATTTCAGAGGAGTTGTTTATATGTTTGTGCTTGTGCTTGATATTCCCAAGGCAGATATGGAGTGAACCCTGGCTTGGATTGGTTCTTGTCAACAAGGAGGAGCAGGTTAGCAATCAGATTCTCGGTATTCATTGTTCTGGTGGTGCTATAGTTTGTGTCTCCCCTCCAAAAAGCATGTTGAAATTTAATTGTCAATATAATTGTATTGGGAGCTGGGACCTTCAAGAGATGTTTGGCTCATTTGAACTCCACCCTCATGAATAGATTAATGTCATTATTGTGGGAGTGGGATAGTTATCACGGGAGTAGGCTCTTGATAAAAGAGTGGGTTCTGCCTGATTTCCTCTTTCTGTCTCTCACATGCTCACTTGCCCTTCCACCGTATTATGATGCAGCAGGAAGGCCCTCACCACATGCTGATGACTTTTTAAAATTTCTCAGTCCCCAAAACTGTGAGAAATAATTTCTTTCTTTTCTACATTACCTAGCCTGTGTTATTCTGTTATAGCAGAAGACAAGAAACTAAGACAGACATGGAGGAAACATCTCTGGCCTGGGGACATCATTTATAAGAAAGTGACAATCACTCAGAGAAAAAACCTATTTAGTCATATTTTCAGCTATAGCGTGGTCTTTTGTATAAGCACTGTATACAAAAGTGCTACATCCCATTGGAAACACTTTTTTTTTTTTTTTTTTTTTTTAAGACAGAGTCTCGCTCTGTCACTCATGCTGGAGTGCAATGGTGTGATCTCGGCTCACTGCCACTTCTGCCTCCCAGGGTCAAGCAATTCTCCTGCCTCAGCCTCCTGAGTAGCTGGGATTACAGGCACCTGCCACCACACCCGGCTAATTTTTTTTTTTTTTTGTATTTTTAGTAGAGATGGGGTTTTACCATGTTGGCCAGGCTATTCTCAAACTCCTGACCTTTTCACTTTCTCAAAAAAAATATTGTGACATAATCATGAAGTGAAGAGTTCTAAGATCGAGAATAGTCTCACAGAGTTGATGCATGTTTTTACCTGACTTCTGATCATTTTATAAACAATTAAAATAGTAAAGTAGGACAGGACCTTAGAAATTGTCCTTATGTGGATGGAGGGCCTGTAGCACATGCCCATGATCTGCCAAGTGGTTTGTGCCAAAGGAAGGATTAGAACCCAGATCTCTGACAGTTAGACAAAGATCCTTTATAGGACATCATCTATTTTCATCCTTGTACACAAACACACCTGTACCAATTTCAGGGGTGAAGTGTTTTGCAAGTGATTTGCTACTAGTAAGAGTGAAAATACTGAAGTGATTCTCTATAACTGTTTGCTCAGTTTAAAAATTTCAAGTATGCAATCATAATAAAGTTATCTCTTTATTTCAATCTCCTTTCTCATCTCCATATGGAAAAATATGTGTATCTGACTATTATACAAAAGTAATAACATAGTAGTACATATTATTTTGCTGTTGGCTTTTCCCAATTAATAACACACCTTGGATATTGTTCTGTATCAGTGTTGATAAAATCTGTCAACACAGATAACTTTATTTTATTATTTTATAAAGTAAAGATATCCTTAATGATATTCAATATACCCTTCTACATTTGTAGACTATGTACATTTTGAAGCTAGAACTTTTTATTAAAATAAAATAATTAACCATTTATTTAAAATACAAATATTTTTATTCAAAAATTATCTTGAGTAGTAAGGTTATTGAGATGCACAATAAATGTGCTATGTACTGCTTATGAGAGATAGTAGGCCATTCTTACTGTGGCTCATAAGAAATATTTAAAATAAATAGTTTGGATACTGCTATATTGTATCTGTCTATAATATATAAGCATATATCTGCATTTTCAGGTTTTGATCTTCAAGGTACAATTCACAAAATTCTGCTGATCATAAATATGATGATGAAATAGCAAGTAGCAGATTGGGATAGACACACAAAACATGATATTCTTATTTTGATTTCTAAGGAGCTGAATTCTCCAATATTAAATACAGGGCCAGTGAGTGATTTTTCATTTGCCCCTTGAGAGCCTATTATATCATCATTATGTTGTTATGGGGTAAAGCAGTTTCTTAAACTAATCCATTTGTCATTAAATCATTTTATAGACCTTTAGGCTTATATATTCTTTTTTGAACTTGGAAACAAGAGTAAAGCCAGCCCATAGAACCAAGCTTCTACCTGTGGAATTCAGCTTTTATGTCTTGATTTCATTTTCTTTATCCATCTTGATATGCTTTTTTATTAACCCCAAATAATTTGTCCTTCTTTATGCTTCTCTATTTCTTATAAAATGAGGGTTTTGTAGAAATAGATTATACAGTATGTAGAATTCATTCCATTATGGGATGACAGTAATTTTTCTTTACTTCCTCCCATGTTTGGCTCTAAATTATGCTTCATTATAAAGCAATTGAGTTTTAAAATGGGTAAAATACAGAACTAGACAGTATAGCACTATATCATTTAATTTAGGGTGTTTTAATGGCACATTAAACACATGTGATTCATGATGATCATGATATAAGTAACAGAATGAAATAAGAACTTTCTTGGTAAATATAGCAAATGGACTTCTAATAAGAATGACTTTTAATGGGCTCACTGTTCTATAAAACTGTTACATGACAACTGTCATTGGAAACCTCCTCTATTAAGGACAGTAAATTGGAATATTAAATTAGTTTCTCTGAGTTACTGAGATTAAGATAAGTAGTCAAAAAGTACACATGCTTTATATGTCTTTTGAATTAAACTGCCTATGATTATTGCATGTTGTAGGATAGTAATGTGTTATGGTTTGAATATTTTCCTGAAAAACTATGTGTTGGAAATAACCCCCAATGCAACAATGTTAGGAGGTAGGATCTAATGGGAAGTGTTTAGGTCATGACAGTTCTACCCTCATGGATGAATTAATGCTGATTACAAACAGGCTTGAGGCTGTGAGTTTGGTCTCTTGATCTCTGTCCGTCTCTTGCCCCATTGCCTTCTGACACAGCAAGAAGGTCCTCATCAGATGCAGGCCCCTCAATCTTAGGCAATCCTGTCTGTAGAATTAAAAAAATAAATTTCTCTTCACTGCAAATTATGTAGTTTTTGTTATTCTCTTATAGCAGTGCAAAATGGACTAAGAGCACATTACATGTGGTATTTAATTTGGCCATGCCACTTTATGTTACAAAATAACATTTTATTTTCTTTTATTATGTAATCCCTTTCCTCTGTTCCACATTTTTTAAAAAGTATTTTCTAGAGCAGCAAGCGGGTCAATGAATGTTAAGTTACAAAATTTGCATGTCCATTCAAAGATACTTTACATTAACTGACCATCACCTGCTTATAACCGAACCAATAATTAATTGGTTAGTACCAAGCTATGTCACGAAGCTGACTGGTTTCTCACAGGATTGAAGTACATGAATTGACACAATTGTAGACTTAACTAGAATTAATAGTTCATTGCATCTTAGAAGCAGATAAAATCTTACATCAGAAATTCTCAACTTCAACACTACCGATATTTGGGAATTGGATTTTTTGTTGTGGTTGTGGTGGGGCTGTCCTGGGCATTGTAGGTTGATTAGCAGCTTTCCTGTATTTTACCCACTAGAAATACCAGTAGCACTTCTCAGTTGTGACAACCTGAAATGTCTTCAGCTATTACCAAATGTCTTCTGGGGGACAAAATACCCCCAGTTGAAACCTACTGCCTTAGAGAATGTCTGACCCAATACATTCATTTATCAAGAGAGAAAACTGAAAGCCAGAGAGATAAAATCACTGAGTAAAAATCACTATAATAATTTTATTAACATTATTTGAATTGAATAATCACTTTATTATGTCAAATTCTATATTTATAATATGTTTAATAAAGCTCATATAATGAGCACATGCACATAATTTGGGGGCGTATATCTAGACTGTGAATTTGAAGTAAATATATCTTACAGTTTAGTAGGTTATGCTTTCCCAGATAAGCCAAGGTTTCAGATGCAAGTCTTTTATTAAGGATTTGCTCCCTAGAGAAATTATCAAGGGAGTGAAGGATTCATGAAAGAAAAAGGGAAGAAGCTAAGTAACTGTTTAATTTCAGGTGAGGTCTCAGACTCAACACAATCCCATAGGAAGCTCAAGAGCATAAAGTACTCATCAGGCTGGGTGTGGTGGCTTATGCCTGTAATCCCAGCAAACTGTGAAGCCAGGATGGGTGGATCACTTCAGGTCAGGAGTTTGAGACCAGCCTGGCCAGCATGGTGAAACCCTGTCTCTACTTAAAATATAAAATTACCCAGGCGTGGTGGTGTGCACCTGTAATCTCAGTTACTCCACAGGCTGAGGCAGGAGAATCGCTTGAACCCAGGAGGCAGAGGCTGCAGTGAGCTGAGATTGCGCCACTGCACTCCAGCCTGGGTGACAGAGCAAGCCTACATCTCAAACAAAAAGTACTCATTAAAAGTATTTTGGCTTTCAGGCAAAGGATCTGGGCTTCTGTAATCTCAAATTATTCAGTCATTGGCTATGGACTACTATGGGATTGGATGTGGTAATAAAAACTTCCTAGGCACTTCCAGTTTTATGTACTGAAAGGAGACAATGGATTACCTGGAGATTTGGGGGAAGAGCATAAAATTACTAAACATTTCTACCTGTCTGTGTGGGCAAGGAGATTCCAATGACTAAAAGAAATCCTCTGAGTGTTAAATGTATAACACCTCAGCAGCAAAGCATGTAGAAACTTGGAAAGGGACACACATAGCTGGTAAGACGTATATGAGGGTAACTGGGAAGGTCTACTTCACTGGTCTTGTGAAAAAAGCTGGGACTTTTGAGACAGACATATATATTCAAGTTCTGGCCTTGCTACTTAGGATGTGCTCTTAGGCAAGTTACTTGAATTTTTGACCCATAGTTTCTGTATCTTCAAATTTAAGGCAAAAATGCTTAACCAATTTCATCCAACTTTGTAAGAATTAAGTTATTTAACAAACACAAACTGGAGACCATATAACGAGGTATTGTTATTGTGCATTTCAATTCATGAACACTTACATCTTCCTATTTGGTTAGGCTTTCTAAAATTGTCCCTCATAAAGGACACAAAATTTCTCTGTAGAAGTCTTGTACATTTTGCATTAGATATATTCCAAGTACTGGACATTTTTACTCCCATAGCAGATGATACTTCTTAATTTTTATATTTAAGCTTCTTTCCTGATATGTAGGCATAATTAATTTTGTTTTATTAATTAGTATCTAGAAAATTAATTGTTTTTCATATATTTCCTCAGATTAGATTTTCCATGTGCACAATCGTATCATTTGTGAATAATAACAATTTTGTTTCATCCTGTACTAGTTCAACATATTTTGTTTACGCTATTTGCCTTACAGTGACAGCAAAGACCTGCAGCACAATGTTGAATGGCCATGAAAAACATCATTGGTTCAATGGATATCTTTTACATTTTTACCATTGGCTAATAATCTTTAGCAGGTTGAAGAACTTTCTATTACTAGGTTGTTAAAAAATTTGTCTTTTTTCTTCAATGCTTCATATATGTTCAATTTTACAAATGCTTTCTTTCATATAATTATGTGAATTTTTTCTCTTACAGTAATAACGATAATTTATATGAGCTGACTTTCTAATGATAATTTAGCTTGTCCCAAGTGTATCTGCAGTATATATATATATTGCAGATTCTCTTTACTATTATCATATATCCAGGATTTTTACATCTATGTTCATGAGTGATAAATCGGCTTATAAATTGCTCTTTTTGTGCTTTTCTCCTCAAATTTCTTTATTAGGATGCTGGTAGCATAAAACTGAATCAGGAGGTGTTTTTATAATCGGTTTTTCTTGTACATTTGAGATCACTTTTATGAAGCTATCTTTTGTTCATCATCTAGGCTGCATTTCCTCAGAAGAGTGTGAGGCAGCTTTGCCTTTCATTCTCCCTCAACTAGGGCTACAAGAATTAGCAAATACAAGTGCCAGGTGCCTAGTTAAATTTGAATTATTTCTCATTGTCTCTATTATTTTCTAGGGCCACCATAGCAAAGTATCACAGACTGGGTATCTTAAATATCATAAATTAATTTTATTGCAATTCTGGAGACTAGAAGTCCAAGATCAAGGTGTTAACAAGGTTGATTTCATCTGATTCCTCTCTCCTTGGCTGGTAGATGCCATCTCCTCCCTGTGTCTTTACTCTGTGTGTAGGTGTCTTAATCTCCTCTTATTATTAGTATTCTGGTCATATGAGCTCAGAGCTCAACCTAATGACCTCATTTTAATTGAATTACCTCTTTATGTAATTAAAACCCTATCTCCAAATAAGTAACAATATGAGGAACTGGAGGTTAGAACTTTAACATGAATTTTTGGGAAAGATAATTCAGATCATAACATTGTCTATGCATATTCACATCAAGATAAAGGGAAATGTATGGGATATTCTTACACTAAAACATGATTTGCTGTTTATCTAAAACAAATTATAAATTTCTAAATTATCTGCCTCTCTCTTTATATTCTTTCCAGGATTTACCTCTCTTTAACACTTTCTTGTTTTGCAGAATTTGCTTCTAAAATTTCTTACAGTTAGTCTTTGTTCCATTCACATTGTATAGTAGCTTCTACAGAGGTCTCTTCCAACTTATTTCATTATTTTGCCCTTTGAAGATCCATTAATGAGAAAATATGCTCAACATTAGCATTATGAGCTGGTATACTGAATATGTACTAGCCCAAAGTTAACAATTCTAAGAACTGTTCTTCAAATTTGCTTTGATGAAGCAAATAATACTGTCTTTCATGGCATAGATTACTTTTCCATTCTTCAGAATTGTGTTGCATCCCTTAACTTTAAAAAAAAAAATGTCCTCCATCAAAAGAAAGCATGGTTATCAACTGTTATCTCCATCTTCTTGGTTCCATGCTGCAGGAGTACTTAGTGACATCCCTGTTACTAAATGAAGTTCTTCAAGTGGTGAAATCCAATTAAAATGATAGGCTTGACAAATGCTGTAATAATTATCCATGTTAGGTCAAAATTTCTTTTTTTTTTTGAGGCGGAGTCTTGCTCTGTCACCAGGCTGGAGTGCAGTGGCACGATCTCGGCTTACTTCAACCTCCACCTCCTGGGTCCAAGAGATTCTTCTGTCTCAGCCTCCCAAGTAGATGGGACTACAGGTACATGGCACCACCCCCAGCTAATTTTTGTGTTTTTAATAGACACGGGGTTTCACCATGTTGTCCAGGATGGTCTTGATCTCTTGACCTCATGATCCACCTGCCTTGGCCTCCCAAAGTGCTGGGATTACAGGTGTGCACCACCATGCTTGGCCAAAATTTATTTTTTAAAAATTCACAAGTAATGTTGTCCATTTACAAAAAACAGCCTTGATACTTAAAGAAATACACTTTAATCAATTCTTTAATACATTCAACAAGTTTCCTTAATCAGTGGAGTACATCAATAATACTGTTTGCTTTTCTTCAGTGCATATAATATTATTGCTAGGGAGATATTGAAAATGATGAAGAATAAATAAGTAGACCTTGCTTAGTAGCTTATCTTAAAAGCCGACAAGAATTTTGAGGGCCTTTTCTTTAGAATCAAAATGTGGTTAATATGGCATCAGTGCTTCAAGTAAATTAAAGGTTCTCTCAAATGCATTTGTTAAAGAAAGTCAATGAATTTTTTAATAAGAATTGAAAAATTTTGAATTCTAACAAAATCACAAAAATCTTATAATCTCTCAGGTTAATAAATGTAAGGAATAAAGTAAGAGAGCTATTTTATGATTATTACTTCAATATCAATATATAGGACATCAGATGCTGTTTGGGAGGCACTATGCAGAATATAGGCAACACAACCAACATTCATCGAAGAATCATGCATGCTTTACTTCAGCTTTAGCCATGTTAATTCCTTAAAACTTTGCTTTTTAGAAAGGGCTGCAAATTAGCTATTGTGTCTAAAATAACATCTATAAAAAACTTTACTCACAAAGCCTAATGAGAAAGTATATTTTATGAAAAAACAATTTCACAAAGGAAAAATGCATTCTGTATTGTCATTAGATGCATCTGTGGCCATGGCATAAAAAGGTGAGGCATTTAGAAGTTTGATCATCTTTGTAACAGTAAATAAACTGTTACTTGTTGTTATCATTATTATTGCAGTAGATTTGGTCTTGGCACTTGAAAATTTGCTTCCAATTTGAGTTGAAAGACTGATGATTAAATACAGTGTGAAAAGCCATTACAACTTCTATTGCAATTTCTTCTTAATTTAAATGTGTTATTTTATCATTGTTATTTAAAAATGTGCTATTTTATCATAGTCTTTGGAACTAGCTGAGGAATTCATGCACAGCTGATAGTATATGATTGTATCTGAATTTCCACAATTTTCTATATTGAATGAACAATTGGATATTGCACAAAAAGCTTTGAAAGGACTTTTTCCTTGTTTAATAGATGTCCACTTTGCATAAATGTCATCATTTTTGCACTTGTATTTGGGTATTGCAAGGTTCAAACAGACATCAACAAAAATAGATGATACCAAATATTGCCAAAATGAAAGATTGAATTTGAAAATCTCACAGCTGGGCTGGGTGCAGTGGCTTACACCTGTAATCCCCACACTTTGGGAGGCTGAGGCAGGCAGATCATTTGAGGCCAGCCTGGTCAACATGGTGAAACACCCTGTATCTACTAAAAATACAAAAATTAGCTGGGTGTGGTGGTGCACGCCTGTAATCCCAGCTACATGGGATGCTGAGGCATGAGAATCACTTGAACCTAGGAGGTAGAGGTTGCAGTGAGCTGAGATGGCACCACTGCACTCCAGCCTGGGTGACAGAGCGAGACTCTGTCTCAAAATAAATAAATAGATAATTAAATAAGTAAATCTCTCACAGTTGGTCAGTGTGTCTGTCACTCACAAGTCCGAACAAGTTTGTAAATAGTGATTGAATGGTGGAAGTGTTGTAAGCTTAACTAACAAATTGAACAGAGTATCTGATGCAAAAAAAAAGGTGAACTTCTGATTTTTGTGAAGAGAGAACTGTATTTATTAGGCACAGACTACAAAAACAAAGCCAGAGCTAATCCTATATAAGGTTTTCGTTAGTCTGTGTGTCAGGGATTGGCAGTCATACAGAACTGGTAGTGTTTAGGGATTGATGGACTTTTGGCTGTGTTTCCATGGTCACTAGATTAGGGCTGCTGTGTTCTGGTGGACTTTCATAAGCAAGGCCACTGAATGGATAAACTTTCTGACTGCTTCTGTCAATAAGTGAGCAGCTGTCACTGATTGGCTACCTTTTGGGACCAGAACTTTGTCAGTGATTGGCTGCTTTTCAGTCACTGATCTGCTCACTTTCAGAAACTTAGTTACTGGAGTGAAGCGGTCATTGCCAGGCTGATGGTACTGATCAGTAATTTTATTTAATGGTGGTTACTTGTTCAGGACTTGGGACTTTGGCAAAGAACAGATGTTTCCTTCCATCAGTATTTCCTTTAATTCTAAGTCACTGATTCTGATTTCCTTCAACGAAACCTGAATGAGAGCCCAGATCTTTATCTGTGGAGGTATAATTACAGCTAATGTTGTCTTAAGTAATTTAATTGCTGATTACTGTGGTGGAAAAGTAACTCTAAGTGCTGAATGTTTGCAACTTGTTTTAAAAAAAGTCAAATACAGGACATTTGGGGTTTCCTGATAAAGTCAACACGAGATGCATGAAAAATCATGTAATGTACATATCCTATGTATTCAGGATATCTAGGAACTCTAGATGAAGTTCATGTCTGAGGAGGTGTCTTTTAGCACTGAACTGTCTCAGTAGTGGTCAGGACACACCTTAGATTTCTGTAGGTAACAGGGCCCACTGCCCTGAGGGGGAAGAAGGAGAATTGAGGGGGAAGAAGGAGAATTCAGTGGGAAGGACCCTGGGCTTG
>NW_016107476.1:4383682-4407199 GCF_001604975.1 Cebus imitator
AAAAAACCACCTTAAACTTCATATGGAACCAAAAGAGAGCCTGCATAGCCAAGTCAATTCTAAGCAAAAAGAACAAAGCGGGGGGCATCACACTACCGGACTTCAAACTATATTTTCCCTTACTTTCTCCCAAACAGAGTCTCTCTCTTTTCCGAGCCACTTGAAGCTGGGGGTGGTCTTATTCTGTTCCCTTACTTTCTCCCAAACAAACAGAGTCACATCCCTTGTTAGCTGTATTCCTAGGTATTTTATTCTCTTTGAAGCAATTGTGAATGGGAGTTCATTAATGATTTGGCTCTCTGCTTGCCTATTGTTGGTGTACAGGAATGCCTGTGATTTCTGCACACTGATTTTGTATCCTGAGACATTTCTGAAGTTGCTTATAAGCTTAAGGAGTTTTGGGGCTGAGACAATGGGATTTTCTGAATATAGAATGATATCATCTGCAAACAGAGACAATTTGACTTCATCTCTTCCAATTTGAATATGCTTTATTTCTTTCTCTTGTCTGATCGCCCTGGGCAGAGCTTCCAATACTGTGCTGAATAGGAGTGGTGTGAGAGGGTATCCTTGTCTTGTACTTGTTTAAGAAACTATCATGCAAGTGAACGGGCAACCTACTGATGGGAGAAAAGTTTTGTAATTTACTCATCTGACAAAGGTCTAATATACAGAATCTACAAGGAAATTAAACAAATTTACAAGAAAAAACAAGCCCATCAAAAATTGGGCAAAGGATATGAGCAGACACTTCTCAAAAGAAGACATTTATGCGGCCAAGAAACATACGAAAAAAAGCTCATCATCACTGGTCATTAGAGAAATGCAAATCGGAACCACAATGAGATACCATCTCATGTCAGTCAGAATGGTGATTATTAAAAAGTCAAGAAACAACAGATGCTGACAAAGCTGTGGAGAAATAGAGATGCTTTTACACTGTGGGTGGGAATGTAAATTAGTTTAACTGTTGTAGAAGACAGTATAGCATTTCTCAAGGATCTAGAACCAGAAATACTATTTGATCCAGCAATACCATTACTGGATATATACCCCAAGGAATATAAATCATTCTACTATAAAGATACATGCACATGTATTTTTATTGCAGCACTCTTCACAATAGCAAAGACATAGAACCAACCCAAATACCTATCAATGATAGACTGGATAAAGAAGATGTGGTACATATGCACCATGGAATACTATGCAATCATAAAAAGGAGTGAGATCTTGTCTTTTGCAGGGACAAGGATGAAGCTGGAAGCCATCATCCTCAGAAAACCAATATAGGTACAGAAAATCAAACACCGCATGTTCTCACTCATACTTGGGAGTTGAACAGTGAGAACACATGGTCACAGACAAGGGAACAACACACACCGGGGCCTGTTGGGAGTGGGGGGTGAGGGGAGGAAACCTAGGTGACAGGTCTATTAATACAGCAAACCACCATGGCACATGTATACCTATGTAACAAACCTGTACATTCTGTACACGTATCCCAGAATTAAAGTAAAACAAAACAAACAACAACAAAAAAGAAACCTAGTGAACTGAATTCAACCACATGTTAAAAGTATCATTTATCACAACCAAGTGGGATTTATCTCTGAGATACAAGAGTGGTTCGACATATGTAAATCAATTAATGTGTTACATTACATCAACAGAATGAAGAACAAACACCGTATGATAATTTCCATTGATGCTGAAAAAGCATTTAATAAAATTTAACATCTTTTCATGATAAAATCTCTCAAAAAACTAGATATGTAAGGAACATACCTCAAAATAATAAAAGCCATATAAAACAGATCCACAGCTAGTATCATTTGGAATGGAAAAAACTGAAAGCCTTTCTGCTAAGACCTGGAAAACAAGAAGGATTCTTATTTTCACTACTGTTATTTACGATAGCACTGGAAGTTCTAGCTAGAGCGATCAGGCAAAAGAAAGAAATAAAGGACATTGAAATTGGAATGGGAGAAGTCAAGTTACCCTTGTTTGCAGATGATATGGCCTCATATTTGAAAAAAATATAAAGACTTTACAAAGAAACTATTAGAATTGTTAAACAAGTTCAGTAAAGTTGTAGGATGAAAAATAAACATACAAAATTCAGTAGCATTTCTATATGCCAACAGAGAACAATGTGAAAAATAAATCTTAAAAAAATTCCATTTGCGGTAGTCACACGTAAAATTAAATACCTAGGAATTAACTAAAGAGGGGAAAGATTTTTGTAAATAAAACTATAAAACACTGATGTAAGAAATTAAAAAGGACACCAAAGTACAGAAATATATTTCATGTTCATTGATTGGAAGAATCAACATTATTAAAATACCATTCTACCCAAAGCAATCTACAGAATTAATGCAATCTATCAAAATACCAATGACATTCTTCACAGAAATAGAAAAAAATATTCTAAAACTTATATTGAACCACAAAAGACCCAGAATAGCCTGTTATCCTGAACAAAAAGAGCAAAACTGAAGAAATCACATTACCTGGCTTCAAGTTATACTACAGAGCTGTAGTAACTAAAATAGCATGGTATTAGCATAAAAACACACACATAGACCAATGGAACAGAATAGAGAACCCAGAAAAAAATCCACACTCCTTCAGTAAACTCATTTTAGACAAAGGTACCAAGAATATATACTGCAGAAAAGATAGTCTTCTCAATAAATGGTGCTGGGTTAAATGGATATCCATATGCAGAATGATGAAGCTAGACCCTTACCTCTTGCCATATACAAAAATCAAATAAAAATGGATTAAAGACTTTAAAGACCTCAAACTATTTAACTCTTAAAATAAAACATTGAAGAACATCTCCAGGACATCAGTCTGGGCAAAAATTTCTTGAATAATACCCCACAAGCACAGGCAACCAAAACAAAAATGGACAAATGAGATCACATCACGTTACAAAGCTTCTGCCCAGCAAAGGAAACAACCAACAAAGTGAAGAGACAACCTACAGAACAGGAGTAAATATCTGCAAACTACTCTTCTGACAAGGAATTAATAACTAGAATATATAAGCAGCTAAAGCAGCTCTAGAGGAAAAAATTAATAATGCAATTAAATATTGGTCAAAACATATGAATAGACATTTCTCAAAAGGAGACCTACAAATGACAGGCTGGCATAGGAAAAGATGCTCAACATCACTGATTTTCAGAAAAATGCAAATCAAAACTTCTGTGAGATATCATCTCACCCCATTTAAAATGGCTTATATCAAAACAGGGGCAATAACAAATATTGATGAGGATGCGGAGAAAAGAGAGAACCCTCATATACTATTGATGGAAATGTTATTACAACCACTAGGGAAAGCAGTTTGGAGGTTCCTCAAAAAGTTAAAAGTAAAGCTATCATCAAATCCAACAAATCCCACTACTGGGTATAGACCCCAAAAAACAGGAAATCAGTATATCAAAGAGACATCTGTAAACACATGTTTGTTCCAGCAGTGTTCTCAATAGCTAAGATTTGGGAACAACCTAAGTGTTCATCAATAGATGAATGGATAAATAATATATGCTACATATGCATAATGGAGTACTATTCAGCCATAAAGATGAATGAGGTCCAGTCATTTCCAACAACATGGATGGAACTGGAGATCATTATTTTTTGTGAAATAAGCCAGGAACAGAAAGACAAACATCATATGTTCTCACTTATTTGTGGGATTTGAAAATCAGAACAATTGGCCGGGTGCGGTGGCTCACGCCTGTAATCCCAGCACTTTGGGAGGCCGAGGCGGGTGGATCACGAGGTCAAGAGATCGAGACCATCCTGGTCAATATGGTGAAACCCCGTTTCTACTAAAACTACAAAAAATTAGCTGGGCGTGGTGGCACGTGCCTGTAATCCTAGCTACTCAGGAGGCTGAGGCAGGAGAATTGCCTGAACCCAGGAGGCGGAGGTTGCGGTGAGCCGAGATCGCGCCAGTGCACTCCAGGCTGGGTAACGAGCGAAACGCTGTCTAAAAAAAAAAAAAAAAAAAAGAAAAAAGAAAATCAGAACAACTGAACTCTACTCATGAACATAGAGAGGTAGAAGGATGGTTACCAGAGGCTGGGAAGGGTAGTGGGGGTATCTGAGGATGGTTAATGGGTACAAAACAAAACTGTTAGAAAGAATGAATAAGACCTACTATTTTGTAGCACAACAGAGTTACTATAGTAAATAATAATTGTACATATTAAAATAATGAAATATTATGACTATATTGTTTGTAACACAAGAGATAAATGCCTGAGGGTATGGATACCCCATTATCCATGATGCAATTATTATGCTTTGTAGGTCTGTATCAAAACATTTCATGTACCCAATAAATATATACACCTACTATGTACCCACAAAAATTATAAAAAGTGCTGAAATATAAAGCCTGCCTCCTGCCTCCTGCCTGCCCTTCGCCTTCATGGAAGAATCCCAAAGTGGTACAGCTGCTCACCTAACCTGGGAATTCTCATTAAAATCTATCAGAGTGTGTTATTGGAAATGTTTCCTTCCGAGGCCCTAACACTCTCATCTTGGAGGTGGAGACACTGGCAATTAGATGGCATATGATGCTTGCTGCATTGGATCTCACATATTTTCATCAGCCAACATCAGTTTAACAAGGTAGTGTGCCATCTCCATAAGCTCACCATCCACTCTGCAAATGTCTATACCGTAGGCCAATGCACTTGGAATGGACTGAATGTTTATGTCTCCCCCAAATTTACATTTTGAAATCCTAACCTTTCATGGTAATGGTATTTGGAAGTGAGGCCTTTGGAAGGTGATTAGATTTTATGTGTGTGTGGGGGTGGTGGTGGCACATGACTGAGATTATTGCCCTTATAAAATAAACCCAGAAGAGATTCCTCACCCTTTTCACTGGGTAAGGACACAGCAAAAAGACAGTTGTCTATGAACCAGAAATTAGTTGGGCCTAGATTTTGGGTTTTCCAGCCTCCAGAAATGTGAGAAGTAATTTTCTATTGTTTATAAGGCACTAAGTTTATGGTATTTTTGTTATGGCAACCTGAAATAACTAAGACACCCTTACCCCATGCTGTATCTGGTGGCAACATAGACTAGCAAACACAGATATCCACCATCTGTTGTGCAAAAATTCAAGGAGCATGAAAAGTCAGTCTAAGCTTGGGACATCCATTTCTCTCTCCTTCCAGCTACATGTCCTCTTCCACTACTCGTGGTATTCCTGGCCTGTCTCAACTATGTATCATCATTCACAAACCCCATTCATTTGCACAGTTCCAACCTCAGGGGACAGGGTCCACTGTTCATAGGGGAAGAAATACCCACGTTCAGGAGACATAAAGATAGTTTTCAGCTCAGGTACATTGGCAAGAATGCATTGGGTCCCAGGGTCATCAAGAAATGTTGCTCTCTCAGAAGCCCTAAATAGCATGACTTGATATTTGGGAGCCAGCAATAGTCAGTCTTCTTGACAATATGTAGCAAGGAGTCTAAGGTAGGATGGGGTGTCTGATATGCTCCGATTCTTTTATCCAGTATACCTGTTCACTCAAATTATCCAGTAACTTTCATCTGGAATGATGAGTAAGAGATTTCTCAAGCCTATTCATATATGTTGTCCTGGTTACACCACCCAGATCCTTCGCTTTCTCTCTTTATGGCTACTCCACACAAGGCTGAATTCTGGATTCAGAACTCTGGCTACCAGCCTGCCCAGACCTCTTTGGACTTGGTTGTGCATGGTATCTCTCTCATGGACTCTGGAAATTCTTCCATCCCTTTCTTCTTGATACTCCTTACTAGCTGAGAATGTCATGTGTGGCCTCCTTCCCTGGCGCTTACTTGGTCATTCTGACAAATGCTTGCTTTTCAGTACAAAGGGCAAATATCTTTTTGACACCAGATTTTTTTTTTTTTTTGTCTCCTGTGGCCTTGACTGAGACATCAGAACTTTAAAGAATGGCTTGAGGAATCCTGTGATTCAGAATATTACTGCAGAAATCCAGCTTTACATGTGTGAGGTAGTAGGCAATTCTCTGCTAAATCTAATTAGAAAACATTAAACAAATTGAAATAACAATATTAAAATTAAATTAACAATTGTGAGATACTATTTTTCAACATAGAAGTTTAACTAAAGGTAAAGGATTGAAAACAATGTCTGGGAGGAAAGTGAGGGCTAAAAATTTACCTACTCATTACAATATTCACTATTTGGGTGATGAATATACTGGAAGCCCAGATCCCATTACTACAGAATCCATGTAATCCATGTTATCCATGTAACAAACCTGTACATGTACCCCCTGAATCTAAAATAAAATGAAATTTCAAACGAAAAAATAATGTCTGTGAGCGTGCACAGTATTTGCATATATTAATTTGTGAGGATATGAATTGGTAGAATATTTGTGGGATAACATTTTGGCAATATTAAAAAATAAATTTGCTCTATCTCAACTTCTGTTTTTACATGTTTTTTCTAATTCACACATGCCAAAAAACTGATGTGTGAAGATGTTTATTTCAGCTCTATTAATTATATCAACTAATGGCAAACTACTTATGTGTCTGTCAGAAGGAGAATTGTTAAATTAGATTGGGCACTTACTTTAGAATTTTAAGAAAGTAGATAAAACAGTGAGATAGATTTATACATGCTGGTACGGAATGATGCTGTGGTCACTTTGTTAAGTGACAAAGGCAAGTAGAAGAACAATATGTATATCACTACCCATGATGTTAAATAATTACAACATATTTTATAGCACATCTGTATATTAAAAAGCTTAACGTTATTATTAAAATTATACATACTAGATTTTTTAATTGAAATTCCCTCTGAGGAGAAAGTGGAATTTTGAGGGAACATCATAAAGGGAGGGAATTGATTTATGTATGCTGTAAGAAATGCTTGGAATAAGAATATATGTATTATTATTAGCTTTGCTGTTAAAATATTTAAATAAGCTTATCAACATAAATACTATGTCTGTATTGGTAAGATGAAGGAACTGCTAGCTGATGCAAAACAAAAACCTGAAATATGAATGGCTCAACACAGCAAAAGTTTATTTTTTTGTTCACATAAAATCTTGCGTAATTTGGCAGTGGGTCTTTGCTACCAGGTGACTCACAAATCCAAGCTATTTCCATCTGGTAGTTCCATATCTCGACATGAGTTCTCCATATTTGCTGCTGACTGGAAAAAAATAGAGGTGGTCACCTGGATTTCACATATCTTGGCCTATAAATGACAAATATTGCTTCTGCTCATATATCAGTGGCAAAGATAGTCACATGACCCTTCCTAACTACAAGTGAACTAGGCAATGTAGTTTTTCCATGAGCTCAGGAAAGAAATCAAGACAGTATGTGGATGAGCACTTGCAGGATCTCTTATTACCTGTTACATAGCAGGTCCTCAAAAAAGAGCAATTATTACACTTCGTTAGGACAACAACCCTCTTTGTTTCCTGGAGGGCTTTCTCAGAAGGCCAAATTGGCCTTGCATTTTGCCAGCTTTCTTAAGATTTTATTATGTGACAGATGCTTTCAAATAGAGAATTACATTTTTAAAAAGAATGTTTTAAATCTCTGAAGAAAGGGTTCACCTTTCTTCACTCAACAGCACTTTTCTGCACTTCTCTTTCTAATAATTTCTATAATATCAGTAGCCTGAGTATTTTCTCCTTTGTTACATGGTCATACTGTTAACTTCAAAGACCCTGCTTCATATCACCTGTATTTCCCTGCCTCAACATCTATACAGGTGCCATTAGACATACAGAAAGCCAGGATTTTTTTTTTTTCTGGGAAAAGTACACAGACAAGAGGTAATAAACGAGTAGTGAGGCTTTTTTTCTTCTTTTTCTTTTCTTTTCTTTTCTTTTTTTTTTTTTTTTTTTTTTTTTTTTTTTTTTTTTTTTTTTTTTTTTTTTTTTTTTTTGAGACTGAGTCTCACTTTGTCACTTTGGCTGGAGTGCAGTGACATGATCTCAGCTCACTGCAACCTCTGCCTCCTGGGTTCAAGTGATTCTCCTGCCTCAGCCTCCTAAGTACCTGGGATTACAGGCACACACTACCATGCCCAGCTAAATTGTTTTGTATTTTTAGTAGAGACGGGGTTTCACCTTGTTGGCCAGGATGGTCTTCATCTCATGACCTTGTGATCCGCCATCTCTACTAAAAATTCCTTGACTTTTGCTTCAGACTAGTGAAGCAAAAGTCAAGGAAAGACACTGCCCACCAACTCTCAACCTCCCAGAGTTCGCAACAGAGTTCTGAGTAACCCCTTCCCTTGTACGATGGGTGGTCACCTCAGGTCCCACTCAGAGTCTTATCTTAACTCCTAGCAGAGTTTGGGACTTCTCCCTCTGCTGACCTGAAGCAGCACTCAGAACAGGTCATATACCTCCCTGCAAACACAAGGCAGAAGTCAGAGGGCAACTCAGTTTCAATTATTTTGGGGCCTCCTGGGACTAGAGGAGAGCCGGGGATCTTATCTGTGAAATCTCCATGCTCTACGTTGGTGGTAGCCTCATTCTTCACTCTGTGTCTTATCTTGAAAGTCTCGAAACTCAATAGTGCTGGGCCCTCATCCCTCTGCTACAGGGAAGTGCCATGCGTGGTCATATTATCAAGGAATTTTCTTAGCAATGTTTTCTCCTGTTGAAAACATTGTGGCATTTTATATAACCGTCAAATGAAGAGTTCTAAGAGACAGCGTAGGCTAGCTGGGTTGATGTGTTCCTCCTAACTGGTGATCACTCCATAAACAATTAAAATAATAAAGTAGGACAGAACCTCAGAAATTGTTATTTTCTGGATGGGGAGACTGGAGCATAGGGAAGTTATGAAGAATATCGCAAAAATGTTACTAGTCAGAATTCAAATTTTATTGGTGATCAGAATTAAAATACTAAACTGGGGCTCTAGGACTATGTTCTCACTGCGAACATTTCAAACAATGTAGTCAAAATGAAATTCTCTTGTGCCTTCTTTTCAATCCTTTCCATCATTCCCACTATTATGTAACCTAATTGTAAGTTAATTTTGTATGAATAGAAATGTGAACTTGACTTATATAAATACAATAATAAAGTACCTATTATTTATTTGCTTTGTCTGCCAATTAATAATCCATTTAGAAGAGTATTCCATATCAATCTTCAGACTGGCCTTAAAGTCTGAAAACAAGGTATTATTTCATCATTATTTGCATTGAGATGCCCTTGGTGGCATTCTATATGTTGCTAATATTTCTAGATTTTGTTAGCAGTCTACACACAGGCATACCTTGTTTTATTGCACTTTGCAGATATTGCCTGTTTTACAAATTGAATGTTTGGGGCAACCCTACATTGAGGAAGTCTGTAGCACCATTTTTCCAACAGCCTGTGCTCACTTCTTGTTTCTGTATCACATTTTGGCAATTCTCACTATATCTCACGCCTTTTCATTAATATTATATCTGCTATGATGATCTGTGTTCAGTGACCTTTGATGTTATTATTGTATTAGCTTGGCGCATAAGTAATTGCAGAAGTAACTTTTAATTAAAAGTAATGGCAAGAACCGCAATTACTTCTGTGCCAATCTAAAATTGTTTTGAGACACCAAAAACAGTACCTATATAAGAGGACAAATTTAGTCAATAAATATATGAGTTCTGGCTGGTCCATTGCCCAGCCCTTCTCTTCTGTCTTTCTCTCTCTCCTTGGGCCACCCTCTTCCCTGAGACAAGAAAACATTGCAGTTAGGTCAGTAAATAACTGCAAAATGGCTTCTTGGTGTTTAAGTGAAAGAGAGTCACACCTCTCTCACTTTAAATCAAAAGCTAGAAATTATTAAGCTTAGTGATGAAGCCACGTCAAAAGCCAAGATAAGACAAAAGCTAGGCCTCTTGTACCAGTTAGCCAAGGTATGAATGCAAAAGAAACTTTTAATTTCTTGAATGAAATTAAAAGTGCCACTCCAATCAACACACAAATAATAATAAAGCAAAACAGTCTCATTGCTGATATGGAGAAAGTTTGAATGGTCTGTATGGAAGATAATACTACCCACAACATTCTCTTAAACCAAAGCCTAATCCAGAGCAAGGCCCTAACTCTCTTTCATTCTATAAAGGCTGAGAAAGGTGGGATGCTTCAGAAGACAAGTTGAACAGTGGCAGAGGTTCAGGAGATTTATGGAAAGAAGCCATCTCCATAACATGAAAGTGCAAGGTGAGGCAGAAAATGCTGATATAGAAGCTGCAGGAAGTTATCCACAAGATCTAGCTAAGATAATTGATAGAAGTGGCTACACTATACAGCATATTTTCAGTGTAGACAAAACAGCCTTCTATTGAAAGAACATATTATCTAGGACTTTCATAGCTAGAGAGAAGTCAGTGCCTTGCTTTGAAGCTTAAAAGACAGGCTCTCTTGTTAGCAACTAAAGAAGCAGGTGATTTTAAGTTGAAGTCAGTGCCCATTTATAATCCTTAAAATTCAAGGGCTTTCAATAAATGATGATTAATCTACTCTGCCTGTGATCTATAAATGGAAAAACAAATCTGGGTGTTAGCATTTCTGTTTACAGCATGGTTTTCTGAATATTTTAACCCTACTATTGAGATCTACTGCTCAAAAACAAGATTCTTTTCAAAATATTACTGCTTATTGACAATGTGCCTAGTCACCCAAGAACTCTGATACAGATCATCCATTCCATAGCCTATGAATCAGGGAGTAATTTTGACTTTCAATTTTTTTTTTAATTTCTACTTTTTATTATTACCAAGTATGGCATTCATTTTAGTTCTTCAATGTCATCCATACAAAAAAAAAGTTGAAGATGATATGCATAGCTACTTACTAACTTTGATGTGAAAAATTGTCAGCAGCCTTGTCATATTCTAATTGTCCTTTAAAATATCCCTTTCTTACATTTTTTAAATTTTTATTTATATATATATATATATTTTATTGTACTTTAGGTTCTGGGGTACACGTGTAGATCAAGCAGGATTGTTGCATAGGTATATACATGGCAATATGGTTTGCTGCCTCCATCCCCCCATCACCTATATCTGGCATTTCTCCCCATGTTATCTCTCCCCAACGTCCCTACCCCCACTGTCCCTCCCCAAACCCCTCAAAAGACGCCAGTGTGTGATATTCCCTTCCCTGTGTCCACATGTTATCATTGTTCAGCACCTGCCTATGAGTGAGAACATGCGGTGTTTGATTTTCTGATCTTGTCTACGTTTGCTGAGAATGGTGGTTTCCAGGTTCATCCATGTCCTTACAAAAGACATGAACTGATCGTTTTTTATGGCTGCATAGTATTCCATGGTGTATATGGACCACATTTTCCCTGTCCAGTCTATCATCAATGGGCATTTGGGTTGGTTCCAGGTCTTTGCTATTATAAACAGTGCCACAATGAACATACTTGTGCATGTGTCTTTATAATAGAATGATTTATAATCCTTTGGATATATACTCAGTAATGGGATTGCTGGGTCAAATGGAATTTCTATTTCTAGGTCCTTGCTTAAGATAACTTGAGCCCTGAATAATCATCAGCTATAAAGAAGTAGTCTATGCCTTGGTCTTTGAGTGAGACTCTGGCATTTCTCCCCATGTTGTCCCTCCCCAACCTCCCTACCCTCTGCTGCCCCTCCTCTAGTCCCCCCCAACAGACTCCAGTGTGTGATGCTCCCTTCCCTGTGTCCCTGTGTTCTCATTGTTCAACACCCACCTATGAGTGAGAACACGCAGTGTTTGATTATATTCCATAAGGCTTTAGCTGCCATAGATAGTGAATCTTCTGATGAATCTGGGCAAAGCAAATTGAAAACTTTCTAGAAAGAATTCACCATTCTAAATTCCCTTAAGAACACTTTTGATTCATGGAAGAGGTCAAATTATCAATATTAAGAAGACTTTAGAAGTTGATTCCAACTCTCATGGATGACTGGATGGTTTAAAGTCTTTAGAGGAGGAAGTTACTGCAGATATGGTGGAAATGGCAAGAGAACTGGGATTAGAAGTGAAGCCTAAAGAGGTGACTGAATTACTACAATGTCATGAGAAAATATGAACAAATGAAAATTACTTCTTACAGATGAACAAAGATAGTAGTTTCTTGAGATGAAATCTATCCTGGTGAAGATGCTGCGAATGTTGTTGAAACCACACACACACAAAAAAGATTTAGAATATTTTATAAACTTCATTCATGAAATAGTGGCAAGATTTGAGAGGATTGATTCCAATTTTCGAAAGAACTTCTGCTGTGGGTAAAATGCTATCAAACAGCATCAGGTGCTACAGAGAAATCTTTTATGAAAGGAAGAGTCCATCAGTGTGGCAACCTTCATGGTTCATTTGTTTTAATTCATTGCCACAGCCACCCCAGGCTTCAGCAAACACCACCCTTGTCAGTCAGCAGCCATCAACGTTGAGGGAAAATCTTCCACCAGCAAAAAGATGATCACCACCTGAAGGCTGAGATAGTCGTTAGCATTTTTTTCTCAGTGAAGTATTTTTAATTAATGTATGTACCTTTTTTCTTAGACATAACGCTATTGCACACATAATAGAGCACAGTGTAGTGTAAACATAGCTTGTATATGGGAAAACAAAAAATTGTGGAACTTTTTAATTCCAATATTCACTTTATTGCAGGGTTTCAAACTAAACCCATAATATCTTTGTATGACAGTATAGATCTACCTTTTTAAAAAAGTAAAATAGATGGTAATTTAGTTCATTTGCGTTGCTAAAAAGGAATACCCAAGGCTGGGTAATTTGTAAAAACAAAAGTTTATTGGGTTCTTGATTCTGCTGGCTGGAAGATTGGGCATCTGGTAAAAGCCTCAAGCTGCTTCCACTTAATGGAAGAAGGCAAAGGGAATCAGTGTGTTCAGCGAGCACGTGGAAAGAGGAAGCACGAAAAAAGGGAGATGCTAAGCTCTTGCTGACCATTAGCTCTTTCGGAACTAATAGAACAATGAAATATACTCCTCCGTCTTGAGCAGGAACAAAGGACATTGACTTCTCTCTAACCATGAAAGTCATAGACGATATGTTCCTCCAATAGATTGTTGTTTTGTCTACACTGAAAATATTTTGTTTAGTGTAGCCACCTCCATCAATTATCTTAGCTAGATTTTATGGATAACTTGTGCAGCATCCACATCAACATTTTTTGCCTCACCTTCTGCCTGCACCCCCTGGAAAGCATTAATCTATTCTTGAGGGCTCCACCCCAAAGACCCATGCACCTCCCATTAGAATCTGCCTCTAACATTGGGTATCACATTTCAACTTGAGTTTTAGAGCAGATAAATATCCAACCACAGCATATGGTTACTTCTGTAGTTAAAACTTTTAACACATATTTGTCCTCAAACATTTTCATGAATGCCAAGATTGCCGAGATGTATGATTAGTTTGCTAAGTATTGTTTGTGAGAGTGAGTGGACCATTTTTTCCATGAGTCATGAGGAATGTGAGAAGGAAATAAATAAAAAGGTTGAGTACTGCTATACTGTGTCGTTCTGTTATAGACTTGCCTCTGCATTCCATTCTTGCTCTTCAAGGACAGTCCACAAGTCATTATTGATCATAGTGATGAAATATACTCCTCCCTCTCCCAGCAGGAACAAAGGGTGTAATGGTAGCTTCTGCTGATTAAGCGACAGGAACCTAGGTTATTGGATTATTGCCACATCTGTGGCAACTTCCTGGAAAGTGAGCTGTGTGTAAAGAAGTCAGCTTTGGTCCAAAGAACATCTTCTTGATCCAAACTCAGAAGGCTGCTGTCAAGTTTGACTTTTATTTCAGAAAAAGCAACAGCAACTGCTGCAGCCTTCCTTGCTAACTAGGAGCAGAGATCCCAAGAAAGGTTGCACAGGCTGTAATCAGAAGGAGGTTAACACTGTCACCTTATTACAACTGGAATAGAAAGCTGGACAACCTGCTGGCTAACAGTAGTCAGTCCTCAGGATCATCCAGCTAAATGGAGAAATCCAGTGGCGAGTTGAAATGTCTGTTCCAAGAACAGATTATTGCTGAGCAGAATTCATGTGATTTTTAGTTGTAGTGGCCTAAGAAATGGCCTTAAAAATTGCCTAAGCATACACAAAATGTGATAACCTGAAGCATACACAAAATATTATAATCTGGTCCCGATGTCCAACAGTTAAAGCCTCCAAAAAAAAGTCCAGTGAGGGATTTTCCATTTGTCCTTTGAGAACTTTAAAAATTTTATTCCTATGCTGCCTTCAGATAAAACAAGCTCATCACCTAATCAGTTTTTTTCATGGAATTATTTTACAGCCTTCTAGGTTTATTGTATTTATATTCTTTTTCTAATAGAGGAATATGAGAGTAAGGTACAGTACACCTTTTATGCATTCATTTAATTCCTTTGGTCCTCTCTCATGTACTACATTATTAATGTAAAATATATTTTGTTGCTTGCTTTCTTAAATGTTGGGGGATTGAATAAGTAGATTATTCAAGGAATAGTTGAAATTAATGTCAGCCAAAATTTTAGTGTTTTATTATTCACCGTTTTCACTATTTGAGTCTGCACTATGCCTCATTTTGAAGTAAAGGTACTTTAAAGTCCATAAAATTCTGAATTATACTGTTTTGTATGACATGTTTAATAACATATTAAACACTTAAAATTGACAAAGACCATGCTACGTTAATTGAAAAAGCTGGAATAGAAACGTGTTTTTTGCAAATGCAGCACATGAATTTTAACCACAGTTCTTTTATGTGTTTACTGTTCTATGAAAGTATAATTTGATGATTGTTATTGGAAATCTGCTGTATTAAAAGTAAATTAAAGCATTAAGTTACTTTTTCCTTGTTACTCAGATTAAAATAAAATTTCAAAATGTGAATACTGGGCCAGGCATGGTGGCTCATGCCTGTAGTCCCAGCACTTTGGGAGGTCGAGGCAGGTGGCTCACCTGGGGTCAGGAGTTCGAGACCAGCCTGGCTAACGTGGTGAAACCTTGTTTCTACCAAAAATACAAAAAATTAGCCAGGCATGGTGGCGCATGCCTGTAATCTCAGCTACTCTGGTGACTGAGGCAGGAAAATCGCTTGAACCCGAGAGGCAGAAGTTGCAATGAGCTGAGATCGTACTATTGCACTTCAATTTAGGCAATAACATCGAAACTCCATTTCATAAAACAAAACAAAACAAAATGTGAATACTGTTCCTATAGCCTGTTATTTAAACTCCCAGTTTTGTGTGTCATGAATACATGGTACATACTATATTTAATGTTCACATGCCACTTTATGTTAAAGAACTTACTGTTGTATTTATATTCACTAGGCTATATCCTGCGCCACACATGTGTTTTTAAAAACCATAATATCTTCTAAAGCAGAAAGGTTATTAAATATTACATCACATGGGTTGTATATCTACACAGAGGTAGTCTTCCTTAACTATCAACTGCTTATAAACTGACTGTGACTGGGTAGCACCAAATTATCTGCCTCAAATGTATAGGTTCCAACAGAATGGTGAATTGACATTATTATTGATTAAGAAAGATTTAGTAGCTCACTGAATTTTAGAAGCTTATAGGGCCTTGGTGACTACTTGACTAAATAACACTCATGTTTCAAAGGAAAATCTTGCCTTAGTCCACTTGGGCTGCTATAACAACAACAGCATAGACTGGGTGACTTATATTCAACAGAAATGTATTTCTTACAGTTCTGGAGCCTGTGAAGTCTTTGATCAAGACATTAGCAGATTTAATGTCTGGTGATGGTCCACTTCGTGCTTCATAAATGGCCATCTTTTTACTGTGCCTTTACATTATTGAATGGATGAGGGAGCTTTCTGGGTCCTCCTTTGTAAGCATAAATACGTTTTTCATGAGGGCTCCCCTTCATGACCTAAGTACTTCCCAAAGACTCCACTCCCAGATACCATCTTATTGAGGGTTAGGATTTTGACATATGAATTTTAGGGGGATACAAACTCAATAAATAGCAACTTGATACCTGAATAGATAAAACAGCTTCGTCAAGGTCACTAAATAAATTATACCCATGTTTTATTAATTAAATGATTGTGTCAAATAATGAATTTTAATTTCATTTTCATAATGTAATCTAAAAATCTCATAAAAACCTATTTCCATGATTCTGCAGTTAGATGAACTCACAGTGAAACAAACAAAAAGCTCAAAATACAGATGTCTTTAGTCAGATTCTCCCAGAATCACTCCCTAAAAGAAAATTTTTGTGGTGAGAACCTGCCTAGGAAAAAACCAATAATAGAGTAGAGACAGCAAGATAGATAAGGAAAATAAACCAATAAATTTCAAGTGGGGTCTCAGCCTCATCCTATGGAAAGCTTTGGAGCATGAGTTACACTTTAGAGTTTGCTTTACCTTGTGGCAAAGGAAATGGACTTTTATAATACCATGGCAATCATTGGCTATGTGCCACTCTGGGCTTTTTGGGTATTAGGGAAACATGAGGAAGGCCAGTTTTAGACATTTCTTACTCTGTTAAGGCAAGGAGACTCCAGTGTCTAAAAGCAATCTTTTCAGGTCAAAGGTGCAAACATTTACTAGCACAACATGCAGAAGCTAGGAGATGAGCACACAGAGTTAGGAAAAGGGATCTGAGAGGATCAGTACAGGGCATCAATAGTGTCTGCTAAAATAAGCAACTTGGTATTGTGGGAAAAGCATGAACTTTGGAGATAAATAACTTAAGTTCCGGCATTATTCATTAGGCATAACCTTGGGCACATTACTTGGGAAGTCTCTTACACAAATGTGTGTGAATAGGTCCTTTTCATTTTTTACTCCTAAACCCTAGCATAATGCCTGGCACATAGATGGCATTCAGGAAAAAAAAAAAGTTGAATGAATGAAACCACTAAACCTATTTTTAGCTCTAGTGAGATTCAGTTGTTGCGTTTTATTATTATTGTTCTGTGCTACTTAAAAGTCTCCCTTTTTTTTTTAACACACAACTTCACTTCCATGGTTTTAATTCACATCTTACTGAAACACTGTCTATCTCTACCCCAAAACTGACTCTGGGATTAGTTTTCACATCATAAATGTGGGTATGTACATATGAATGTATGTGTTTCTGTATGTATATATATATGTATATATGAACATTTAGCAGCAAATTTGTATGTATATATATATAATGAGAAGATTAGCAGCAATCTGTCACTAGTCAAAAAGAGCTTTAGATTTTTTTCCTGCTCTAATCAGCCAGATCCTAGAAAGCAAATTTGAAGTACGGACCGTTGATTTAAATTCTCTATAAGATTATTAATAAAAAAATAGAAATAGGTTTGCTTAACTCTTTTTAAAATAATCAATGTTGCTACCAAGTTAAATTTAAATGGAGAAGCCATGGAAAATAGAGATGATTAACTTATTGTTCATTGCCAAAAAAGATGAGAGAAAATTTAACTTACATTCACTCTGGGAGGCCACAGCAAAGCTTACTATAAAACACCGTTATTAGGTTACTCTAAAACATATTTGGTTATTTCTTTTACTTCATCATTCATTTGTCTCACTTTGTGCATTGATGACTTTAAGATCGTGCTTTTCAAACCTATTCAGTTACCTGAATGGTGAAATTCACAGCCACTTGTATCCAGAAATACACTATAACATCAAGTAACATTTATTGAGCACTTACCTGTTCCCTGTATCTGATAAAGATGATGTCATCTCATTTCTCATTTAATCCCCAATACATCCCTGTGTGTTAGGAACTACGGTCATCTCCATTTCACAAAAGAATAGATGGAGATAAAAAGGGGTGGAGTAACTTGACCTTTTAAGGATTACAAGAGGTTAAGTACCTCGGGCATGTAGCTAGAACAAGGGAAAACCAGGATTCACACACAGATAATCTGAAACCAAAGACTCAGCTCCAGGAGCCCAAATGAAGAAAATGTTAAATCCATATTTGAATATGGGCAGCTCAGTCTGCTTTAAAACATGAGAAAATGAAACTACAGAGAGAAGGCTCTCCTCCTCAAATTAATATAACTAGCATCTCCAGTGAGACAAATCAGATTATTTTTCGTTCTCCATTACTTTGTCAAGATATCCTGTTGACCTATTCTTCACTCCTAACTGTGTACATAATTGCTGGGAAATATTGTCACAGGGGTTTGAGTAAAGAAAACATGTGAAAGCACCACTTGGACTACTTAAACACAAAAAAAGAGTTAACTTAATTTGAATGAATTGTTGAATTTGCTGCATTCTCTTATTTTAAAGCCGAAAGTTTTAAGAAACCTTTTTGCTTACTTTTTAAAAGACAGATTTTAACAACTCTATTTTAGCATATAGGTCCCTTTTCAATAAATATAGAGTGCTAGACAAGTCTTAATCACGTCATGTGACATGAACCTACAATTATTGACCGAAAACCTTCATGAATTATTAAAGGAAGTGTCATCAAGTGTGGGGAGAGCAAAGAAGCCAGCAGAGCAGCAACCAACAATAAGAATTTGAAAGGTTCACAGAAGAGGCACACATGCAGATCATGAAGCCAGACCTAGGTCTCTGTGGACCCAAGTAGAGACAAAATGTCTGAGAGCTCGCATTACGGAAAGGCTTGCTAGTGAACTAGAAATCCTATACTTCATCCAAAATGCCAGGATTACACTAGGAAGGATCATAAATCCTGCATAAAACAGATCCTCACGTCGGAAGTGTTAGTCCAAGTCAAGTAGGAAGTTTTGTTTTTCTATGTAAATACTAATTTGGTGATCCTGGGGACATGTGGATTTGGGGTAAACACCACCTGCACTGGCAGCTGAGAGAATGAGGAGAATTTCACATGTGAACCCCATTATGTATGTTGCATTATTAGTGGCATCTGCGAATACATGTGTCCCAAGACTGTGGTTCTTTATTGCTAATAACCCATATTGACAGACCAACTTTAGATGGAAAAGACAGTCATTTACCTAACCTGGCTCCATTCTTCCCTGTGCTGTAAACCATGCTATAATTAAGTTAGTGAAGGCAATCTAATTCCCAATGCTCCAAGCACAGTGCTTGATATTTATGGTGTTCCTAGATTTGTCTACCATCTTTTCTCTGGCAATTAAACAAAATAAAAACAGGTGGAGTAGGAGTGGTGATGGAGACTAGCATCAATTACCTTGTTTTCTAGTTCTCATACACATAAAATTGGGAAGTGGAAACATTTTCACAGCCATGGTAGGGTGATTGCATAGAAGAATTCTGCTAGTCCAGTTAACAAGCTACAGGAATAGTAAAAGGAACAGAGCAGAAAGCCATATTTCCTTCTGAGATTTATGTTGGAAAATTGTTGCTGCCAGGATCATGGGTTATTCTGAGACATTTTCTGAGCCTCTTCTGAGTTTATGAACAAGACCAGCTTTGCAGTGTCTGAGAGTCACAGGATTACTGTTCTATTTTTGGGTTAGAAGCAATTAATCATGGTTGTATGTCACCAAGAAATAAAAAATATTTTTCTTTTAGACAGGCAGGGAAGTTGGAAAGGAAGGCAAGAAGAGTGTTCCATTCTAAATACATCTTTATTTATTTTAACTTCAGTGCAGGATGTTTTTATTTTACAAGAACACTTCCAACACAAGAGCTGAAAACCCTGAGGCAAGGCAGGCCCATTACACTACAATTCTGTGGTCCCAGTCATATGCCTTGCTAACTCAATGATGTTATTAGTCAGTTCCTCTCACAACGATAATAGCACAGGCATTTTACTTCCAGTGGAAAGACATTGTAGTTCCCAAATCTGCAACCCAAAGCTGTGCCTTCATATTCTGGTTTGTCTATCTTTCCCCACCCTTAATATTTTATATGATTTAGCTCCAGTTCTGCGTATGAATTTTAAAAAGAATAGATTTCATAAAAACTTGTCCCAGTGTGCTTCAAATGCTTTCCATAAAGGTTGTATGTGACATTTTTTTTCCCTAACGGGAAAAATGAAATTTCAAGGGCCCAGACTTCACCTATTTGTGCCCAACTTTGAGGTTTGGTAATGAACAACGTCTTGGGAAGAAAGAACACGGATACTGTCGGCAATCTTAACTGCCTGGCTGTATCCTGTGTTGTCCACCAATGGAAATGGCTAGATTGAAAATTTTAGCTGAGCCAAAAAATTCCATTGTCTGAAAGTTAAAACATAAACAAAAACGAAAAACAAGAAACTCTGTCCAAGAAAGTATGTTTTCTTTAGCAGAGTGTGTAAAGCAAAGACGAACAATGAATATGTTTTATTTATCTTGTCTTTGCCTGAGGGAGAAATATTAAATTATGTCTATAATAAATCTATTAGTTTTACTATTACTATTTATTATCATTGCTTATTTTGTTTTATAGCCCAGGGATTTTACAAAAAGTCCTGTAAACTCAAACTGCTATGTTTAATGTTGCTCTTGCTCGCCTACATTTTATAGAAAATTTTCACTTACATTTGATTTCATTTGTGCAGCATTTCTGCCTTAATCCAGGCTGTCTGACCTCTTGTCAAAAGTGAATGAAAATGCAGTTTTAAATTCATTTATTTCACAACTTAAATTGAAACAATCCTGGTATTCATTAACCTCAAAGGATGTTTTCATCAAAGTATGTTCCATACATTTTTGCCCCCAATAGGCTCGTATCTATGTGTCATAGAATCAGATCTCATTGCAGATAAAGTAAATTCTCCTTTTGCTTTCTGTTCTTCTGTCACTCAACATGTGTTTGTTAAATATCCATTTTAAGCAAGTCACTTAACATCCTCATGCCTCAGGCTCTATTTCTAAAGGAAGGTATTAGGCTAGATAATGTCTAAGATACTTTGAACTCTAATGTTACATTTATAATTTTGCTATAGGCTTAGAACAGTTCTAAAAACTGAAAACAATTATATGTAAGAGTACATATCATGACACAATGGAAAGATGATGGACTTTGCTGTCTCCCCACCAAAAAAAAAAAAAAAAAAGCAAGATTAAATTTAAGCTCCACTATTCTGTGACTTTTGTGAGCCAGTTTTCTCACTTAGTGCTATGGTCTGAATGTTTGTATCCCATATATATACACACACACACACACGTGCACACACACACACACACACACACACACACACACACGAGTACTATTAGAAGATGGGGCCTTTATAAGATTATTAGGTCACAAGGACTCTACCCTCATGAATGAGATTAGCACCCTTATATAGAGGCCTGAGAGTTCTTCTTTGCCCCTTTGACTATGTGAAGACACAGCATTAAGGCACCAGCTTTGAAGCAGAGAGTACCCTCACCAGACACGAAAGCTATCTGTTGGCACTTTATTTTTGTACTTTCTAGCCTCCAAAACTGTATGCAATATATTTCTATTTTTATAAATTACTCAGTCGAAGATATTATGTTATACCAGCTTGGATGGTCTAAGAGATCTAGTGAATGAGTACAATACTCCTGCCCTCACGACATTGTCTGACAATTTAAATTAGAATAAATAGCAAAATATGTATACATGGTAGTTCAATAAACAACACTGGCTGATCTTTTTTGCCTTTGTTAAAATTACTTGCACTCCAAGTACTAAGAGAGGACCTGTGCAAAAAAGAGAGACATATAAGAATGCAATGTAAAAAAAAATAGAATTAAATGAACAGTTTATACATAATGGACATAGGTTTTGCAAAAATGGATTCATATGAAGCTTATCAGCCCTAGCCTTGCTTACTTCTAAACCATGGTATTTACTAATTCCTGATTATTGCCTTGACTTGACATTTGTTTTTGGTACTCCTTATTAACACTTTGTATATTAATTAATCAAACAAGATCTGAATCTATTTCCTCATACCAGGATCTGAGGAGAAGATATTTAGATCAAATATAACAGCTATAGATACCATGTGAAATTCAATTACTGGATTGAAAGGTAGATTACCTGCCGAAAGGCTAGAGTTTGGGGCTTGAACACAGCTAGAAAGACCACTTCTTCAGCCTGACCTTAACTTTTTTTTTTTTTTTTTTGAGATGGAGTCTCATTTTGTCACTCAGGCTGGAGTGCAACGGCGTGATCTCAGCTCACTGCAACTTCTGCCTCCCAAATTCAAGTTATTATTTTGCCTCAGCCTCCTGAGTAGCTGGGATTACAGGCATGGGCAACCATGCCCAGCTAATTTTTGTATTTTTAGTAGAGACAGGGTTTTACTATGTTGATCAGGCTGGTCTCGAACTCCTGACCTCATGATCCTCCTGCCTAGGCCTCCCAAAGTGCTGGGATTACTGGAGTGAGCCACCACGCCCGGCCAGCCTGATCTAAATTTAGATTCATAAATCTGTGCTGTTTCCTCACTGGGCCCTGGTAATTCATTAAAGAGAGAAAAAAATTAAAAATAAATAAGAAAGCATGAGAGCAGACATCCTTTATCAGATACTTTTGTTTTGACACAGGCTTTGGGACAGGCTGGAGTGCAGTGGGATCATCATAGCTCACTGCAGCCTAAGTCCTCCCGCCTCAGTCTTCCAAATTGCTGGTACCATATGCGTGTACCGCCACACCCGGCAGCTTTTTAATTTTTTTTTATTTTTGTAGAGATGCATTTTCTACAAATGCATCTTGCTCCATTTTCCAGTCTGGTCTTGAATTTCTGGGTTCAAGCATTACTTCCCCATTGGTCTCCCAAACTTCTGGGAAAACAGGCTTGAGGCACCATGCCTGACCTCAAATACTTGTAATAATACTTTAACAACAAATTTATCAAGACCTTTAAGATGCTTACAATGATGAAAATCTACAGTTATCCATAACATCCCAGTTTTATGTAAGACAAACTATGTAGATGACTCAGCATTATTTTGAAGGTTCTCTGAAAATCCCAGAATAATGACATTTTATAACAACAGGCATTCCAGTCCAACAACCTTATTTTTCAGATGAAGAAACTGAGTACCAGAGAAGTGAAGAGCAAGGCTCTGTTCTGCCTTTCCCTGACTGTGGCTTTGGCAAGTTACATACCCTTTCCCACGTTCAAGGTACTTATATATTAAATGGGGCTAGAATAGTGACTATCCCATAATGCTAGGTGAAACACATGTGAAATGTTTAGCAAAATGTCTGACATTTTAAATATTATTATTATTATGTGAATGAGGAGTAAAATCTATAATGCCATACTCTGGAGCACTGAATAGGAGTGCTCTACTTCACATAACTAAAGTTGAAGAATTTAGATCAACCTTCAGACATGCTTGTAGTAAAGATAGCAGTACAGAATATTTTCCCTAATGTTTACTTTAAAGACAAAGATCTTTTTGCTAAAAGCCTTCTGTTATAGCAACATTCCTGAAAATTTCCCACTAAATATAACTGAATATTTAGACAAAAAAGTGAAATGTATTTCTCTGTAAGTTTATAATCAATATTTATTTACACTGGAATATCCAGACAGTGATTTAATCCCCTGC
>NW_016107476.1:4407324-4418323 GCF_001604975.1 Cebus imitator
TTTATATTCAAGGTAGCCTACGCAATAAAAGGGGATATCATATAAAACTAGTTTACTTAATAGTTTCTCCTTTCTAAAAGTTTTTTCTCAGTTATGAAACTAGTCCACAATCCGAATGAATACTTTTAAGGTATAGAGGTATTATTTTATTTACTTTCTAAAAAATTTGGTTTTAGGTTTGGGGTACATGTGAAGGTTTGTTACATAGGTAAACACATGTCATGGGGGTTGGTTGTACATATTATTACATCACCCAGATATGAAGCCCAGTACCCAATAGTCATCTTTTCTGTTCTTCTCCCTCCTCTTTACCTCCTCAATCAAGTAGACCCCAGTGTCTCTGGTTTCCTTCTTTGTGTTCATAAGTTCTTATCATTTAGCGACCACTTATAATAAGAACATGCAATATTTGGTTTTCTGTTCCTGTGTTAATTTTGCTAAGGATGTTAGTCTCCGGCTCCGTCCATTTTCCCACAAAAGAAATGATCTAGTTCTTATTTATGGCTGCATAGTATTACATGGTGTATATGTACAACATTTTCTTTATCTAATCTGTCATTGATGGCCATTTAGGTAGATTCCATGTCTTTGCTATTGTGAATAGTGCTGCAGTGAACATTTGTGTGCATATGTCATTATGGTAGAATGATTTACATTCCTCTGGGTATATACCAAGTAATGAGATTGCTGGGTCAAATGGTAGTTACACTTTCAGCTCTTTGAGGAATCTTCACACTGCTTTCAACAATGGCTGAACTAATTTACACTACCACCAACAGTGTGTAAGTGTTCCCTTTTCTCGGCAACCTCACCAGCGCGTGTGTAATTTTTTTAGTTTTTAATAATAATGGCCACTCTGATTGGTGTAAAATTGTGTCTTATTGTGGTTTTGATTTGCATTTATCCAATGATCAGTGAAATTGAGTTTTTTTTTTTCATATACTTTTTGGCCACATGTATGCCTTCTTTTGAGAAGTGTCTATGTCCTTTGCCCACTTTTTAATGTGGTTGTTTGCTTTTCTCTTGCAAACTTGTTTAAGTTCCTTATAGATGCTGGATAGCAGGCCATTTTCAGATGCATAGTTTGCAACTATTTTCTCCCATTCTATTGGTTGTCTGTTTACCCTGGTGCTAGTTTCTTTTGTTATGCAGGAGCTCTTTAGTTTAATTAAATCCCACTTGTCAATTTTTGCTTTTGTCGCAATTGCTTTTGGTGTCTGCCATAAAATCTTCACCTGTTTTTATATCCAGTATGGTATTGCCTAGGTTATCTTCCACAATTTTTATAATTTTGGGTTTAACACGTAAGTCTTTAACCCATTTGAGTTGATTTTTGTGTGCAGCGTAAGGAAGTGGTCCAGCTTCAATCTTCTGCTTATGGGTAGCTAGTTATCCCAGCATGATTTATACAATAGGGAGTCTTTTCCCCATTGCTTGATTTTGTTAGCTATGTCAAAGATCAGATTATTGTAGATGTATGGTCTCATTTCTGGCCTCTCTATTCTGTTCTACGTGCCTGTTTTGTGCCAGTGCCATGCTGTTTTGATTACTCTAGCCTTTCAGTATGATTTGAAGTTGGGTAACATGATGCCTCCAGCTTCGTTCTTTTTGCTTAGAATTGCCTTGGCTGTTTGAACTCTTTTTTTGGTTCCATATGAATTTTAAGATACCTTTTTCTAGTTCTGTGAAGTATGTCATTGGTAATTTGATAGGAATAGCATTGAATCTCTAAATTGCTTTAGGCAGTATAGCCATTTTAATGATATTGATTCTATGTATGAGCATGGGATGTTTTTTCATTTGCTTGTGTTTTCTCTAATTTCTTTGAGCAGTGTTTTGTAATTCTCATTGTAGAGACCTTGAGCCTCTGATTATTTTATAAGAGGTATTTTATTCTTTTTGTGAAAATTATGAATGGAATTGCCTTTCTGATTTGGCTCTTGGGTCAGCTATTGTTGGGGTATAGGAATGCTAGTAGTTTTTGTTCATTGGTTTTGTATCCTACAACTTGACTGAAGTTGTTTATCAGCTGGAGGAGCTTTTGAGCTGAGACTATGGGGTGTTTTCTAGATATAGCATCAAGTTGTCTGCAAACAGAGATAGTTTGACTTCCTTTCTTCTTACTTGGGTGCACGTTGTTTCTTTCTGTTGCCTGATTGCTCTGGTAAGGACTTCCAATACTATGTAGAATAGAATTGGTGAGAGAGGACCTACTTGTCTTGTGCAAGGTTTCAAGGGGACTGCTTCCATCTTTTGCCCATTCAGTATAATGTTGGCTATGGGTTTGTCATAGATGCCTCTTATTATTTTGAGGTATGTTTTTCAATACATAGTTTATTGAGAGTTTTTAACTTGAAGGGTGTTGAATTTTATCAAAAGACTTTTCTGCATCTATTGAGATAATCATGTGGTTTTCATCTTTAGTTCTGTATATGTGATGAGTCACATCCTAGGGATGAAGCCTACTTGATTGTGGTGGATTAGCTTTTTGATGTGCCACTGCATTCAGTTTGCAAGTATTTTGTTGAGGATTTTTGCATCAATGTTCTTCAAGGATATTGTCCCTAAGTTTTCTTTTTTTATTTTGTCTCTGCCAGATTTTGGTATCGAGATGATTCTGACCTCACAGAATGAGTTAAGGAGGTGTCCTTTTTCCTCAATTTTTTAGAATAATTTCTTTAGGAATGGTACCAGCTCTTCTTTGTACATTGTGTAGAAACTGGCTGCAAATCTATCAGGTCCCTGGCATTTTTTGTTTTGTAGGCTATTTATTGCTTCAATTTCAGAGCTTGTTATTGGTCTGTACAGGGAATCAAATTCTTCCTGGCTCAGTCTTCGGTGGGTATATGTGTCTAGGAATTTATCCATCTCTTCTAGGTTTTCTAGTTTGTGTGTGTAGAGTTGGTGTTCCTAGTAGCTTCTGATAGCTCTTTTTATTTCTGTGGAGTCAGTAATAACATTCCCTTTGTCTCTTCTAATTGTGTTTATTTGGAGCTTCCCACTTTTCTCCTATATTCATCTAGCTAGTGACCTATTTCATTTTTTCAAAAAACCAAGTCCTGGATTTATTGATCTTTTGTTTTTTCGCATCTTGATTTCTGTCGGCTCAGCTCTGATTTTTGTTATTTCTCATTTGCTAGCTTTGGGGTTGATTTGTTCTTGCTTCTCTAATTTTTTTCAGTGGTGAAGCTAGCTTGTTATTTTGAGATCTTTCTATCTTTTTGATGTGGACAGTTAGTGCTATGCATTTCCTTCTTAACAATGCCTTAGGTATGTTCTAGAGATTCTGGTATTTTGTATCTTTGTTGTCATTATTTTCAAAGAACTTCTTGGTTTCTGCCTTAAATTCATTATTTCCCAAAAGTCATTCAGGAACGTGTTATTTAATTTCCAGGTAATTGCATGGTTTTGAGTGATTTTCACAGTCTTGACTTATATTTTTACCATGCTGTGGTCTGAGAGTGTGTTTGGTATAATTTCAGTGGTTTTCTTTTATACATTTTTTGAGGATTTTTTTTTATGTCCTATTAATTATGTGGTTGATTTTAGAGTATGTGCAATGTGGAAATGAGAAGACTGTATATTCTGTTGTTTTTCAGTGGAGAGTTCTGTAAAAGTCTATCAGATCCAGTGTTGAATTTAGGTCCTGAAAATCATTGTTAATTTGCTGCCTCAATAATCTAATACTGTCAGTGGAGTGTTGAAGTTTCCCACTATTGTTGAGTAAGACTCTATGCCTCTTTGTAGATCTTTAAGAATTTGATTTCTGAACCTGGGTGCTCTTGTTTTGGGTGCATATATTAGGATAGTTAGATCTTCTTGTTGAATTGAACTTTTTACCATTATGTAATGCCCTGCTTTGTCTTTTTTTAATCTCGGAAAAGTATGAGTTCCTCTCCCACTTGACTGCTAGCTGTGGATTGTGACTTGGCACTCCTGGGCTGTCCACTGCAGTTCTATGGCAATCTCAGTGTTTATGTTCCTTCCTCAACTTGGGAGCTGCAGAGAGAGGGATGTTAGTAGTGGTTGTGACTGAGGGTTATTTGCTTGTCTCCTGGGAGCTCCACCCCAGAGAGATGCAGGTCATTAATTGCTCAATGCGATCAGCCCAGGATGAGGGGTCTGTGCTGTGCCCAAGCCAGGGATTCCCTGTCTGGTAAAAAGCAGTGGGATCTGCGTGAGACTTGTGGGAGGTAGACTGCCCTCGTCTCCTTGGGTGGACTGCAGCTTGTTGGAGATGTGGATAAGGCACTTAGGGTCTTTGCTCATTTGTTAGTCCTGGGATAGCAAGGGCAGTTTCATTGCACAGGCAGTGGCAGAGGCTTTCCTTTGCCCTTGGAGGCTGCATCAAGGAGTTGCTGAGTTGTTAGGGGCATGATAGCTTTGATGGGAGGTGGCTAGAGGCCCAGACCTGGAAGATTTGCTCAGTGAGGGGATATGGGAATGGGCACCTATGTAACATTCTGGCCACTTTTCCATAAAGATGCTGCAGGATGCTTGGAGCCCACTCCAGCCTCTAGTTGTCTTCGATGTTTCAGTACCTGAAGGTACCATCAGCAAAGTCTACAAAACAGTAAAGATGGCAGCCTGTCTCTCCCTCTGGGAGCTTCATCCCAGGAAGATTACAAACCTCTGTCAGTCTGAGACCATGGACAAGGGTGGCTGGAGGCACCAGTTGGAAGGTCCCACCCAGTGAGGAGGAAGGGATCAGGCACCCTCTTAAAGCAGCAGTCTGGCCATGTTTTGGTAGAGCAGCTGTGCTGTGTGGAGGATCCCTTCTACTCCAGGTTGGCTCAGACTCTCCAAAATCTGAAGGCTGGAATGGCTAAGGTACCCAAACAGCAAAGACGGTGACCCACCCTTCATACTAGGATCTCCTTCCTAGGGAAGTTCAATGCCACTACCAGTGGAATTCCAAGCCAGTGGGTCTTATCTTGTGAGGTGCTGTGGAAGTGGGGCCTAAAGGTTGTTGCTGCTCAGCCCCCTGCATTCAGCTTATTTCCTAGGGGTATGTATGGGGATCTAACCTCCCACTTTGCCAGAGCTGTGTCTACTTTTACTGAAAGCCCAAGCATCTAAGGCTTCAGGGTCTCCATCCATTCCTGAATGGCTGCTCTGCTGAGACTCCACATAGCTCTGTCTGTCAGACTGAAAGTCTTGGTGGAGTGGGTTTCAAAAGGAGATCTCCTGGACTGAGGGTAGCAAAGATCCACGGGACAAGAGTGGTTTCCTGAGATCACACATTCACTCATCATTTCCCTGGGCGAGGGAAGTTCTCCTTGCTCCATGTTTCTCCCAAGTGGGCCATTGTCCTGTTTTGCCTTCTTTGTTCTCCACGGGTCAATTGTTTCCGTGATTAGTCCCAATTTGAGTACCTGTATGTTTCAGTTGAAGGTGTTATATTTACCCGCCCCTTCGAATTATCTTTCTGAATGCCATGCACACTAGCTGCTTCTAGTTGGCCATCTTGGCCACTCCCTCCAAAGTCCTATTTTAAACAACCAAGCCAAATTGTATTCACACTAATTCTAATTCTGAAAAGGATGCTTCTGCTCCTCCTCTTCATAAAAGAAATGAGGAGATCCTGTGTTTGATTTCCATTTCCAATACTCTCACGAAAGTGGAGAAGAAGTGGGGCTCTCCTGGATGAGGGCAAGCTTGGATTTAAGTTCGTTGTTTCTTAGTGGACAGGTCAATGGTGAGTGGTCACAGTGCTACAGGGTGTTTTAATGGATCTATGGATGTCAGAATGCACAACTCAGGACAATCGAATATTGCATGACCCTTAATTAATCTACTCTGAAACTATAAATAACCTTTTGTATTATGTGCCAGAATTGCAAGCAATATTATCTAATTTAGTCTCGTACTTGGGAAAGAGGTCAATATTATTAGAACAATTATGTCATAATGGAATTTGAACTTTTTTTCTGATTAGAACTAGAAGAATAAGACTTGATTGTGCTTGCTCTCACATGCATCTACAGGCCCTATTAGTTTTCCCTACCTTAAAGTTAGACTTTCCCCCACTGAGTGGTACACTTCATTCCTGAAACACACAGAGACTAGCAGGAGTTGCTTTATGGAAAATGCTTCCCAAATTCTCATAGTTTCTTTATAAAAGGATCAAGATTCCAAACTCTCTCCATTAAGATTATTGCTCATTATACTAATAATATATTTCATGGTCTATGTCATGGTCCATAATATCTTGAAAAAGTATTTAGATGAGATAAATTTATTGCTTCAAATAAAAATTACATGTTCAGTTGTCTGTATAATTAACCCCAAATGAATTAATTCCAATATCCAGTTATGAAAATTATGTATACCATATCCAACCTTCATATAGTGAATAGGATAATCTGTCTGAAAATGTAATTATATGCATCAAATAAACTAAGTCCCAAGAAAAGCATATTTGCTTTTCATTTAATTTCCCAATTGTAAGACCATACAATGGCTCATAAAGTTGTTATGCCCATTATCACTGATGATATTATTCATGATAAAACAAATCCATAAATCATTGTTTTTATGCTAGTGCTTGTTTTATCATGGCAGTGATTCTGGAGTAATATTTGAAGTGAAACCCATAAATATGTTTGAGAAAAATTAAGTTGGTAAAAGAGAACATTATTGAATTTTAAAAGTTGGCTTTTTTATGAAGGAAGGGTTTTCTTAAGGGAAAATGTATTGCATTATGGAACCATTCAAACTGGCATTTACTCTGTGGTCTATAGAGACTTTCAGTTCACATCAAATGGAAGACTGACTGGGTCATCAGCCTTGAGGGTTAATTGTTCTACAGGTTGAACTCCAAGTTGTCTCATTACATGATTAATGATACTTGCAGTAAGAGTGATGCCCTGTTAGATTGTGGTGCATCTACATAAATAACTTCAATGCTAAAAGTTGTAAATTAAGAGAAACAGAATGGTATTTTATACAAACAGGAAATCACTTTTTAATACTTTTAATAACACAGAATTTATCATGAGGTGACACTTCTGTTATTTCCTTTAGGCTATTAAAAAACAAGAACTGTTTTTCTACAATAGCCAGGATATATTTTTTTAAGAAGAAGAAAAAGTTGGGTCACGGTATGAATATCACCAGGTGGATAGTTACCAGAATACATCACATTCCTTTACTGAATCATTTTCTATAAAGCATCAAGAATGAACGTATGGGATTCAAATGCTGAGGTAATTACTATGATAATACTGTACACTTGAAGAAGGAAGATAAACTGAAAGGTCTTGGGCAATATCTGGGCCAGCTTTAGAAAGCTGATTTACATTTTTAGCTCCGGTTCTGGGAGGTTCTTCCAGTCTGATAGAAAGAAGATTTAGAGGGATATTTTGCTAAGTGGGAGTTTTCCACATAGGAAACTTGATTGATTCTCAAAATTGATCACCTATTAAAATATGTTTTAAGCCACTTCTTTTTAAACTACTAATGTACTTCTGGACTTCATAGATATTTTTAAGTGTATAAAACAGTGGCATTATGTGCATTCATCACCTCGTGCAACCATCACCACCATCTCCTTCTGAAACCTTTTCATCATCCAAAGCAAACTTGCTGTCCATTCAGCAATAACTCCCCACTCCTCTCACCAGTCCCTGGTAAACTTTAATCCACTTTCTGTCTCTTTGAATTTGCCTATTCTGGATATTTGATATAAGTGGAATCATGCGATATCCTTTTGTGTATAGATCATTTTACTAAGCCCAATGTTTTGAAGGCTCAGCCATTCTGTAGCATGTGTCAGAAATTAATTTTTTATGACTGAATAATATCCATTGTACATATATACACATTTAGTGTATTCATTCAGCTGTTGATGGACTTGGGTTTTGACAAGTTTTGTCATGATAAAAGCAAAAGGTAGGAAATATTTCAAAAAAATAAATAGTTATTTTATGAATCTTCTAATAATATAGTTCTTAGCTTGTTATGGTTGGGTTTACTTTAATATATTATATTTAACACATGAGATATAAAATGCAGATCACTTATGAGACTACTGAATATATTATAACCCTCAGAGTAAACTAAAGAATGCCTAGATTTTCTGAAAACAAACCCAACTTCCAACATGAGTAGTTTCAGCCAAGTAACCACTAAGCACATTGTCACATCACCATTCATTCATTATTTTTCTAGTCTACATAAATGAACCAGTCAACAAACTAATATATCAAAACAACCCCACCAGTCACTACTGCTCACCATATTACTAAATCCTATAACAAATTATTAATTTGTATCTTATTTGAAATGTCAGCACCTTTAAAATAGTTGATTATTTTCCTTTTGTGTTAATATTTTTTTTCATTTGGTTTTTGTATATGCTGCTTTATTTTCCTCTCTCTGAACATTTTTTTAACATTGAAGTATCTTTGGGATCAGTCCAGAGCCTTGTCATCACTTCATTCATCCCTTTGCTGATGTAATTTCAACATGAGTTCTGAATACCATCAGCACTATAATGAATGCTTAATCATAGCTCCAATATGAGCAATTTCTCTGACCTGCAGACTCTCAGTGTTAGTTGCCTACTTGATGATTACCTGTTTGGATATCTAATAGACGTTTTTAATGTAACATATCTGAAACTGAATTCTTAGTGTCCACCTATAAACCTGCTTTTTTCTTTTACCATCTTAATTAATGCCAGTTCCATCTGTCCAGTTTCTTTGACCACATTGCTTGAAGTTATCCTTAATTTCTCTCTTTCTATTATTTCCATTTTCAATTTATTTAGAAAATTATGTGTCTTCTACTTATGAAATATATCCAGAATCAGATTAATTATTACTTCTATCACAATCTCTCCATTTTTCATCACTATTGTTTCTCTCCCACATTACTGTGGGATACTTCCTGCTCTTCTTTTTGTTTCTACTCTTACTTCTGTGCTCTCTGGTGGCAGCATAGCAGCCAGAATGATCATATTGAAAGTCCATTGGATCATGTTACTTATTTGCATAAAACCTATTAATGGTTCCACATTTCTCTGAGAGTAAAAGCTCAAACATCTAAAATGTTTAACAAGGCCCTATGTAATCTGGTCCCTCTCTAACCTCGTTTCCCAATTTTCCACTAATATCCTTTCTGTTCGTATCGGTCAAGCTATAATGCCTTCTTCAAACATCTCAGATAAGCTCTTGCATAGAGATTTGTCACTAGCTGTTCCTTCTGTCTGAAACACTTTTCTTCTATGTATCTGCGTGGCTAAATATATCCTCTTCTTGGCAGAGATGCTTCATTTCAATGTGAAGGTAGTGCTTTACAACAGAGCACCTGGCTGAGGGGTACATGGGTATGGATTCCATGGCCCCAGTATGTGCCTTTGCATTTGTGGGCCAGCATGGATTCTGCTTATTTATTCATTCATTCATTTTATTTTTCAAATAAATTTTATTGTATATATGTTTACAACATAATGTGATAGGATACATCTAGATAGTAAAATGATTACTATAGTAAAGCAAATTAATATATATATTATCTCACATATAAGATACATCCTGACCAGCCTTAGGAGTCCTAGTTTTCCTTACTATATTGAACATGTTTTTTTTTTTTTTTTAATTTTCTGTCTTCTGATGCTTTGATATATGGAACCTTGCTGACCCTGGAGAGACTGTTCCTCCCAGGGTTTGCCAATTCCTAGAAATAGTACACAACTCACCTGTGAGAACACTTTTCAAATACAAGCCAAGTGACCCAGAACCCACAACCCTATTACCTCCTTTTTCAGGCCATTACACTCTGGGCTACTTGTCTTCTCCACTCACCCCAGAGACTGGTACCAGCCATGTAGGGACAGCACCTACAACACCTAACTTACTAAAATTATTCAAACTAGCCAATTCTAAACCTGCCTACTGTGATTTGCCCATTCCTTCCTGTTTCTTTCTCTCTCTCCTCTGCCTCTTGACTGACCCTGTTGTTTCTCCCTCCTCCCACCCATAGTATTTCATACCTCTTTCTTTTGGGAACTGTAAGTAATAAACTGTCTTTCTCAGTGATAATAACCTGCCGATCTGTTGGCCTGACTATAATTCAAATTTGTTGTTAATACACTATATTTTAAAACACAAGGTTCTAATTTTAAGCTCATATAATTCTCTAACATATATATCTTTCTCTTGTTTGTTATCTGTCTTCTTCATTTTATTAACTAAAATAGGAATATTTGTCTGTTTTCCTCACTGATATATCTCCCACTGCCTAGAATAGTATGTAGTACACAGTAGGTATCCAATAAATATTTATGATTGAACAAATAAACAAATCATGGAATCTAAGAGTCAATTTACATATTTTTCAAAACCATACATAATGCTTTTAAATAGTTTTAATGCACTCTAAAGTCACTAAAAAAGCAAGGCATCTAAATGAGCAAAGTCAAATTTGGAAAAATTAAAACACCTTTAAGTATGTGTATTTTCATAAGATATCAATGTTTATGTAATATTCTTTCCATTGAGATACATTTGTTTATCTGCCCATTGTAACTGTCCAATAAACATTATATATACCTACACATGTCATGCATATTATTTATAGCTTATCCTGCCCCTTATTACCTATTAAATTAATCTCAAAATATTCAGGTAGTAGGTACAAAATAGAACCCCAGGTTATTCAGGTAGCATTACAGCATGCAGAGATATCTTGATTTCAGGGAAATTGGATCCCTTTCTCATCAGTGGATGAGCATAGATGGCAGTATGGGATGGAGGAAGTGCGTAAGATGCAAACAGCCCCTGGCTAAAATATCACAAATTTTCTTTGTCCTTAAAAATAATTAATACATTTTCTTTTTGAGATGTAGTCTTGCTCTAATGCCCAGGCTGGAGTGCAGTGGCATGATCTTGACTCACTGCAACTTCCACCTCCTGAGTTCAAGCCATTCTGTTGCCTCAACCTCCTGAGTAACTGGAACTATAGGCATGTACAACCATGTCTGACTAACTTTTTT
>NW_016107476.1:4418338-4437429 GCF_001604975.1 Cebus imitator
GCCCAGCTAATGTTTTGTATTTTTAGTAGAGACAGGGTTTCATCATTGTTAGTCAGGCTGGTCTCGAAATCCTGACCTCAAATGATCCACCTGCCTCGGCCTCCCAAAGTGCTGGGATTACAGGCGTGAGCCACCATGCCCGGCCGTCAAGATTTAATATGTTTTCATAATTGCTTCTCAATTTTTAATGTGTCCTTATAAATTTCCTATTTCTTTATATGGTGGTTTTGACAAATTTGTTTAATATTATATTTATTTCTAGGGTACAATTTCCTGAGTTCTTCACTCAGGCATTTCCAAAATCCCACTCTCCTAATGGTTGGAGTTTTACACATCTATGACATATAGTGTGAGTGAGTCAGCTCCATGTAAAGGAGAAAGTTGGTATAAAAGATAGTATAGGTAATGCTAAACTAGGATTGTAGCAGGATAACAATATGACACACCCTGTAGAAATGCCTTGGCTGGTAGAATTGGCAGGATATTATTGACTTTTGATTGGATTTGATACATGAAAAAAAAGGGAAAGTTTCATCCTTGTCTCTAATATTAAGAAATAGGAATAGGTATAGGATCAAGTTTGGAGAGAATAATTTGAAGGTTTCATGGAATATGTAGGTGAATATGCCAAGCAGATAACTGAAAATGTGTGCATTTTCACATGAAGGGCAAAAAATAAAGTACATTATAATTTTAACATTACCTTGAGATATAGTCTGAGATCTAAAATGTCTTCAAATCTGTAAATTTGTATATGTCTTAGTAACAAGGGGTAATTAGGAGTTACTCAGTAAGTAATGCTGAGTACAGGACAAAAGAAACATTCCCTTAAGATATAACTATGTGGCAGAATTTTGGGCTCCTTATATGTGTCCAGCTCCTGTTTTGCTGTACTCAGTATTCATATTCCTAATTAGTAAAATTATAATTATTTCTCATTATGGACATTTGTATAAATCTCAAATACTTTAAGCCTGAGTCTTAGCAGTCATGACATTTAGTCACTAGGGAACAAAAGTGTCTCAAAGAGGTTTCCTGTGGGCAATAATTTATTCAGTCCCCCTAGGTCCTCGGTCTCCCTGATCTTTGAATATTCTTCCCCTGACCCATTTTCTTCCCTACCATCTCTTTAATATCTGCTATTTGATCATTAAACAATTAAATATAGAAATATAACTTGAAATATGACATTAAACAAATTGTAAAAGATTTTTAACTCCATCTATATGTGAAGAAACCAGCTATCATCAATTCCACTTGATTTTGTGCCATGTACTTCTTATTTCTTAGAGAACAAGGCCTCTTAGTTATCATTATTATGTTTTTAAACATAGAAAATCCAGGGGCATATATTTAATGAAAACTTTATTGCGGTGATGAATATTGTTATCAATGTGTCTTGGAAAATGAATTGATAATGTCTATCATATAAATGAATTTCTGTCTTCTGAAAATAAAGTTGACCTTTGAACAACACAGATTTGGACTGTGTGGGTCCACTTACACACAGATTTTCTTATGCCTCTGCCACTCCTGAAACAGCAAGACCCATCCCTTCTCTTCCTCCCCCTCAGTCTATTCAACATAAAGACAATGGTGATGAAGACCTTTGTGATGATCCACTTCCACTTAATGAATAGGAAATACATCTTCTCTTCCTTATCATTTCCTTAGTAACATTTTCTTTTCTCTAGCTTACTTTATTGAAGAATACAGTATATAATCATATTGCACACAAAGCACCAGTTGACTTTAGGTTATTGGCAAAACATGTGGTCAACGGCAGGCTATTATTAGCTAAAATTTTAGGTAATCAAAAGTCAACTGAGATTTTTGACAGCACAGGGAGTCAGCACCCCAATCTTTGCTTTGTTCATGATTCAACTGTATTTTATTTCTCTTCATTCTAAAGATGTTTTTATAGGGCATGATGTGGTTTGGCTCTATGTCTCCACCCAAATGTCATCTGGAATTATAATCCACATGTGTCCGACAGAAGGACCTGGTAGGAGGTGATTGTGTCATGGGGGCAATTCCCCCATGCTGTTCTCATGATAGTGAAGGAGTTCTCACGGGATCTGATAGTATTAAAAGTGACAGTTTCCCCTGCATGCTGTCTCTCTTGCTGCCTTGTGAAGAAGGTGCCTTTCCAGCATGATTGTAAGTTTCTTCAGGCCTCCTCAGTCATGCAGAACTGTGAGTCAATTAAAACTATTTTGTTTATAAATTATCCAGTCTCAGGTAATATCTTTATAGCAGTGTGAAAACGGACTAATATGGGACACCAACTAACAATACCCATAGAAGGTACCGCTGTTTTTCCAGAATTTTTACTAGTGCTACTATATTTGTCTTGGGTGCTATAAGGTATTCATAGATTATAACAATTCCATTCTAATATGTTTTATTATTGCAGTTATTTCAAAAGATGTGGGTGTATGTGTGTCTGTCTGTGTGTGATCTGTGTGTTTCTGAAATTTTATATGTTATGTATTGTATGTGAGTATATATAGCCTTAGTGAGGCCTGGTTTCATGCCAGAATTCTGTGTTTTGTTTTCAGAAACCAAATCCCATATTATGGCCTTGGACATGAGGGTTTGCATGAGTGTGTCATATCCTTCATAAAACAGTGCTTGATTTCTCATCAATATGATGCAGTGAACTCACATTGTCACATATGTCTCTATTCCAAGGAGATAGTAAATCATAAAACTAGAAAAAAAATTGTATAGCCAGTCAAAAAGTAGGAAGCTAAAAAATCATCAAGGATCATAAAGAGAAGAGTAAAACAGTTTTACTGTGTTTTAGTTTGTTCAGTTTCCATGAGGTAAATCAAATAAGTCCTCTTTGTATTTGGGGGAATGGGAGCTCTTTTCACATTCCACGCTTGAATTCTAAGGCTGAGAGGTGTTTTCTCCACTTTTGAAAGGAGTCTGAAACATTCTTGTAGAGTCATTGTTTGTCCAGCAAAACCCCATGCTGATGAACTGGATAAAGTTTCCAGTTAACAGAGAGAGGATTTACAATACCCTCAAGATCATAGCAGGAATGGAGACCACTGACAACCATACCCAATATAGTTTTGGAAGAGGCAGTAGGTGAAGGGGCTTCTAGAAGCCTGTGGACCAGGTAGAAACAACTGTAAAATCTCTACATAGGAGAAGACTACAAAGAGAAGGGATGAATTACTTTGTACTGTGGGTATAACAAATTACCACAAATTTAACAGCTTAGATTTATTTATTCTTAATGTATTATCTTATACTTCTATAGATGAGAAGTCTGAGTAGGCTCAAACGGCTTATTTGCTTAGGGTCTTATAAGGCAAAAATCAAGATCCAAACTGGGTTGGGATCTTACCTGGAGAGTCTGAGGGAGAATCTACTTCCAAGCTCATTCAGATTTTTGGAGAAATTAAGTTCTGTTTGGTTGTAGCATTGAAGTCCCCTTTTCCTTTTTGGATACAGCTAGGGGTCATTCTCAGATTCTAGAAGCCAATTGCATTACTTGGCTCTTGGCCCCTTCCATTTACAAGGCTAGGAATGGTGTGTTGAATTATTTTCATGCTTCAGATCTCTCTGAATTTTTCTCCTGCCTTCCTCTTTTGCCAACAGCTGAAGAAAGTCCTCTGCTTTCAAAGACTCATGTAATTAGATTAGCCTAACCTAGATAATTTCTTTTTTAAAGGGCATCTATGTCATATAACATAACACAAGCATAGGAGTGACATCTCATAATATTCACAGGTTTCAGGGAATTTATCCTGGAATCTTGGGGCAGTATTTGTTTCCTGCAGGTGTTATAACAAATTATCACAACTATGGTGCCTGAAAACAAGAAAGCTTTACTCTCTCATATGTCTAGAGGCTACAAGTCTGAAATCAAGGTATTTCCAGGCTAACACTCTCCCTAGAGGCTCCAGAGGAAAAAAAAAATTCCTGGCTTCTTCCAGTTTGCGATGGCTATGGGCCTTCCTTGGCATTCTAAACTTCGAATCATTGCATAGATGGAACTGGATGTGGGATGTGAGGAGGGCAAAAAGTCCTCGCTCAAAAGCTCAGTGGTGAAACTCTATAGAGGATGTGAACAAAGAGAACAGGAGAATCTTTACACCATTAGTACTGAGGTATAACTGGACAAGACACAAGAATGAGGCAGAAAAGAAGTCCCAAACTCTCAGTTCAGTGCTGTATCTAAGCAGCATTACGTAGATGGAGCAAAGAGGAGGAACGCTGCACCATCAGCGCCGTGATTATATGGCAAGGTGGACGGAACAAGAAGTAGTATGCCCAAAGTACCAACACAGTATTGTAGTTGGTTTGTACTTGGATTGGCAATGTAAACAAGATCAAGGAAAGCAGCATCAGTGCCATGGTGTAAATGCACAGTGGATATGAATGAGCAAGGGAAGATTCTCACACCATTAATACTGTGGTGTGCACAGACAGGGGATGTGGGAAGGGCAAAAGGGCAAGGGGGAGTCACCATCTCTTCAGTGCTATTGTATGACTCGGTTCAGAATCTGAACAGAGTGAAGAGGAGCATCCCAACACTGTTTTCCCTTTTCATTAAATGGAAAGGGAAATGGAAGCTGTGAGGATGGAAAAGCCTACATCATCTAGGCCTTTGTGTAGGTGAACAGAGTGTGAAAGTAGTAAATAATTCTTCCACCATCAGTGCATGCTGTGCTAGGTAGGCTAAAGGATGAAAACAGAGCCAAGATGAGCATGTCCATACTATTACTGTAATCATGTAACCAGGGCAAAGAGGATGACACCTGACTCATGAATGCAATGATATAACCCCACAGGAGAAGTAAAAGGCCTGAGGAGGTGGAACCTGCACAAGCACTGCAGCTGAGTAACTGCACAGAAGCTGTGGATGAGGCAAACAGGAGAAGTGCAGAGCATCAGTGCTGTGGTGTCGCCTGGGAAACGATGTGACAATGTAAAGAGGAGTAGGCCTCGGACATCATTGCAGGGGTCCAGTTTGACAGGGGACAATTACAGGGCAAATATTGGGGCCCTCAACATTAGTGCAGTGGAGAAAGTGGGCAGGGACCTAATCCACTGCTGTGCCTGACTCAGCATTCCTGCCTCTATACTATTTGGGGGCAGCCGAGGTGACTTTGATACAGGCAGTGCAATCGCTTCCTGAGTCAATAAGCATTGCAGTGCTGCTCTACAATGCCCCAGGAAAATTGCAAGTGTGCCTTCCAGATGCCATGATTTATAGTCACAGTGTCATAAAACAATTCATCTGAGAGCTTGGTCTGCTTTCCAGGGTGTGAGGTGACCTGCTGGACACTACCAAGATAGTGGAAAACCAATTCTCCTGCCATCCTGCTCGGAGCTTGTCTTATGTTTCTCTCCTAATATATATCACTGAAAGCTATGAAAGCAGAGGTCCTAAATCTTCAGACACTGTAGTTGTCTACGATATATACTCTTCTATAAATATGCACAATGGTTACACTCCAGAATGTTAGATGACTAAAGTGGAAACCAAGCCAATGACCCAAATCCAGCCCAGATCATAGTGAATGAATGTCATCATGAACTGCCTGGTGGCCCTGACAAATGGAGTTTCAGCAGAAAAAAGAATGGGTCACAAAACAACCTTTGCAACAATTGGCACCTTATTGACAATTTCTGTTGCCATGGCCAGGAAATCAATGGGCTGTGAACACTGAATTACCCTCTTACCCTTGGAAATGATCCCCGCAGGCCCACCTCCAGGGTGTTAGTGGAATGGCTTGCAGGAACACACATCAATCCTGACTGCTTCTCCTGCTCTGGGAATAGAGGGGGCTGCCTTCTTGTATAACTGGCATTGGAAAGAATCACCTTGCTCACACGGAGCCGTCAATTTCACCAGTTGTCTTTCTCTACATCACTGTGCTATGTTAAATGTGCCCAAGTTAAAGTACATTAAAGAAGATATGCTACATCAATGTTCATGGGTGTAAACTCTAAACTTTTTAATTTATTTACTTGGGGTGGGGGTATGGTGCTCATGAAGAAAGAAGAGGAAGTAAGTTTAGGGGACAGAGTGGGGTAACCTTGAGGCATATTTTCAGGGTTCAAGAAAGCCACCATACACAGTATGGTTTGTTCACTGCAAAAAGTGCCCCGTCATGGAGTTGTGGGGCTGCTAAAATCCAGCCCATGTCACCCTCTCCAACATCAAAACCTCCTGCTGTGTCTGCAGGGTGGGGGGTTACTGCTTGAGTTCTCTTCTCCCAAGGGGGAAACATTTTGTATAGAGTGGAGTGGGGGCTTTTTTAGTTCATCCTCATAAAGACAGTACATTTTCATTCTGAGGAACTATCTTTTTCTCATTCATTTCCACAGAGGAGAACCTTTTTTATTTCTTAAAATCTCTTCCTGCTTAGAGTCTTTCCTTCTCATAATGAAGCCAGTAACCTACGCACCCAGCCTGACAACGGAGAATGCTTTCCCCTACACCACACAAAGATGTCATACAAGTTGCTGGTGACCTGGAGTCTGTGGCACCAAGGGGAATTCCGGATGCAGGACAGCTAATTCACTCTGGTATGTGCCAGACTAGTTAATTAACTGAGGCTGTTCCGGGATACCTACGTTGCTGGTCCTCACCACTGCCCCTGTCACCCTCACCCCTTCTTCAGAACCTAGTAACTACATAGTTAGTGCCTCACACACCTGGTACCCTAAATCCAGCTCTACGTATTGGTCAGTGTTTGTGATACAGGAGATAAATATAAATTATTTAGGAAGTTTGTAAGGGTAAAAAAGTTCTTCGTGGAACTTCCTTTTCATAAAAAGCAACCCCAAATCATTTATTTTCTAACAAAAAGCAGCCTGAGAAATCAAAGCATAGATAAACAAGGTAGAAGCTTGCATGGGTGAATACCGGCCGCTGTGCCAACAGAAAAGGAAAGCTGGAAGTCAGGCATGTGGAACATAGAGGTTCCCTCTTCCCTTTTATTTTGTTGCCACATGTGCAGTAAAAAAGCAGGCAGCATCGAGCCACCCAGGTAAAGACCTCATTTGCATAATAAAGATTAGGGTGGAATGGCCAGCCTCTTTACATGCTATGTAAATAGCACACCTGGTCCAACCAATCCTCTGCCCCCTATGTAAATCAAACAATGCTTCTTCAAGCTCATCTATAAAACCAACCACATCCCACTCCAAGCCTGGAAACCCACTCGGGACCCCTTCCTCTGCAGGAGAAAGCTCTCTTCCTTCTTTCACCTATTAAACTTCCGCTCTCAAACCCACTCCCTGTGTATCTGCATCTTTAGTTTTCTAGGTGTAAGATGACGAACCTTGGATATTTCCCCAGACAAATGGCACCGCTTCATTTGTACCATATTTGTTGTGAAATACTTCTAGTAACATCCTTGAGGACAGGCTCCAGAACCCTCCTCAATTTCCAAGCCCCATGAGCCCCATCCCCATCTCCTAGGATATTTGGTTCACTGGTTGTCATTGGTTTATTTCAGTCTTGGACTCCATGACTATTTGAATAACTACAACTACTCTCCATCCCTCTCAGTTCCTAAGCCTCAGCCATCCCTAAGAGATGGCCATGGCAGTTGTCCAGGAGAGGGCCTGCCAGGCTGCTAAAGTAACACTAGTGAAGAAACCAGCCTCTCCCTGAAAGATTTTGCTGTCAGGAGCTATGAGAAAAAGTAAAAGTCTCAAAGGAAGAGAACATAGGTAAGGTATTAATGAATGGAGATCATCACACTTTTCAGAAGCATGCTATCAGCAGCCCTTTTACCTTGCTGATGTATCACTGCCCTGCTGAGACTAACTGAGATCTTCACTCTGCACCTGAGGACATGATTCTTACACTTTGCTGCTGACCACAAGACAACTCTTGGATGAGGTCTTTGGTTTTAGAATAATTTAGTATGATTTGGATATGTTAAAAATTTGGTGCCCTGTGACCCCTCAGCCACTGGCTTCTGTGCACTCCCCTCCTCTCTTGTTGCAACATAGTTCTTTGTAAATCACACCTAATTTTAAATACCAAGCATATGGTCTGTTTTGACAACAAGATTATACCAAGAGCTGAAAAAAGAAGCATTCTCAAAGTGTCTTTTACATCCAACAACCACCTGTGGTAGGAAGAAAAGATAGAGACATTTCCAACTCTGGGTATAGAATCTCAGCCACAAAGTCAGAGGCTGTTGAAGACTAAGCTCTGATTTTTTTTTTCATCTTGTCCAAATTCCTATGTAAGGGGTCTGGGGAGTGATGCCCTACAAACCATAAATTCTCATCAGATGGGTTTTCTTTTAAACCTTATATATCATGACTTACTTTCCATCCTGACTCCAGCATGACACTATAAGAAAAGGAAGAAATCAAAATATTTTACCTCCAAACATGTTTCTTTGCCATATCTTGAAATGTCCATGCAAAGCTGTTCTTTGTGAGGGAAAATTTGCACCTGTAAATAGTCTCTATTAACATACCTAGATCTTTTTCTTCCAGGTTCTACCAATCTTAAAGAGATTAACTACAGGTCTTGTACCTATTAAAGATCTAAATAGTAAACATTTGTCATCTGTTGTCTCTAAGGACAGCCACTATAAGACTTCAAAAGAACCATGGTTCCACAATCTTTTATCTTGACCTGAACATTTCCTTTCTATTGATCCCAGGTCTTTAGACAAACTCAACCAATTGTCAACCATAAAATATTTACATTTACCTATAACTTGGAAGCACCTGCTTTGAGGTGTCCCACCTTTCTGGACCAAACCAATGCATTTCTTAAATATATTTGATTGATGTCTCATTCCTCCCTAAAATGCAAAAAAGCAAACCGCATCACGACCACCTTGGTCACATGTTCTCAGGACCTCCTGAGGGCTGTGGTTATTCATATTTGGCTCAGAATAAATCTCTTCAAATATGTTACAGAATTTGACTGTCTTCATCGACATTGGCATGGCTCCTCATCCTCCCATTATGAGCTGTCCTCATCAAGGTCCTCAGGCCTTGACTACCTCTCAGTGCTGCTTTAGTGAGAATAGCTGTTGAAATATCCACTCCCAGGCCGTCTGAAATAGTAGCCACTAACATACAGACTTTTCTACTGAAATCTGTCCTGGCTGCTTGCAGCAGATCCTTTTGCTGCTCCATCCACATCCCCACCCTCTGGTGCCTTACCACTGCAGTGCAAGCTCTGGGATTTCCAACTGCCCGAGGACTTTTCTGGATAACCAAAATCCACCCTGCCCATGCTGGGCAGCTGTGAGAGCCAGAGAATTAATGTCCTGGAAGCCAGCCTTCAGCCAATGACGGATGGAACCTGGTGCCTAAATAGTTTTGTTCCCTTGCCCCTGTGAAGAGAGAACTCTGAGGTGCGTGTACTAAACTGACACCCAGCGTTTCCTGGTGGGATCAAGCTTCAGTAATCAATTCACGGTGGTGACTTGCCTGATAGTATACCTTCTATTGGTGGTTTTCCCTTCTGTGTCTTGTCCCTGGCTCCTGTGTTTTGTTATAACTACTGAACTTCAATCCTGTCTCAGGTCTGCTTCTAAGGAATCCAAATACAGACACAGCTTCAGTGTTCTCATGCAATGTTAGATGGTTGGTCCTAGCAGTCATTACTTTAAATTTATCTCTAAATTATTTATTATTCTTAATACAATGTGGATGTTAGGTAGATAGTTGTTATACTGTATTTTTTGTTTTTTACTGTGGTATTGTTAATTTTTATTTATTATTTAATATTTTTAATCTGCATTTGGTCAAATCCATGGATGTGGAGTCTACAGATATGGAGGGCTGACAGTACATGGTAAACCCTAGAGCAACCGTTAAAAGAAGGAAACCTTAAAAAATAGCAAAAAAATTATCAAATAAAAATATGATAATTAGAAAATATTTACTTAATGTAAAACAAGCACTAAAGGAGGAATATATGAATAAAAAGATATGAGACATATAGAAAATTTAAAGAAATAAAATGGCAGACATAAATCTAACTAGATCAGTAATAACATTAAATATAAATAAACTAAACAAATAAAAAGGCTGAGATATCTGACTAGATTTTAAAAATGAGCTGACTATATGTTGTCTATAGGAGTCATACTTTAGATTAAAAAAACAAAAATATTTTAAAAATAAAAGGATGGAAGGATGGAAATGATAAAGCATACAAACAGTAACCACATGATTGCAGGAATGATTATACTAATATAAGGCAAAATAAACTGTAAAATAAAAAATTGTTATTAGAAATAAAGACATTTATAATGACAAAAGTATTAATTCCTCAGGAAGATATAACAATTATAAATATGCATCCCTAACAAAATCTCAGATGACATCTTTGTAGAAATTGACAAGCTGACTTTAAAAATAATATGTAATTGCAAAAAAAAAACCACAAGAAATCCAAAATAAATAATTCTGAAAAATAAGAATAAAGTAGGACTAATCAGTCTCCTCAATTTCAAAACATACCACAAAGCAATGGTAATCAAGACAGTGTGGTACTGGCACAAGGAAAAACACATAGATGAATGGATACAATGGGGGCTTTGAAAGTAAACCTATATGTCAGTGGTCAACAGATTTTCAACAAGGATACCAAGACCATTTAATGAGGAAAAGAAGAATCTTTAAGCAAATGGTTCTGGGGCAAGCAGATAGCCACAAGTAAAAGAATGAAGTTGGACCCTTACTTCATATTATATACAAATATTAACTCAAATTGATCAAATATATAAGTCTAAGAGATCAAGTTATAAAACTCTTAGAAAACACTTCATAAATTTTTATGTGGAAAAGAATTCTTAGATACAATACCAAAAGCACAAGCAATGAAAGAAAAAAAGAAATAGATAAGTTTTATTGTAAAAATTAAAACATTTATGCTTCAAAGGACACCATCAAGAAAGTGAAAAAATAACCCACAAGTGGGAAAAAACGTGGATATCATATATCTGATGTTATTATACATAGATTATCACATATTATACTGAGAAGATATAAATAATTCTTAGAACACAGTACTGAATAGACTAATAACACAATGGCCCAAAAAACTGAATAGATACTTCTCCAAAGAAGACATACCAGTAGGGCAATAAGCACATGAAAATATGTTCAGCATAATTATTCATCAAAGAAATGCAGATACAAACTACAATGACATACCACTTCAAAACCACAAGGATGACTGAAACCAAAAGTCAGACATCGAGTATTGGTGAAGTTGTAAAGAAATCGGAACGCTCATACACTGGTGGCAAGAAAACAGAATGGTGCAGACACTTTGGAAAACAGTATGGCAGTTCCTAAAACAATTAAACATTAAGTTACTATAGGACCCAGCAATTCCATTGCTAGGCATATACCCAAAATAAATAAATAAATATATATATATATATATATTCATAGAAAAGCGTGTACAGAAATGTTTATAGCAACATTATTCATAATAGACAGGAGGTGAAACTAGCCCAAAAGTTTATCATCTGATGAATGGATAAATAAAATGTGGTATAGACATAAAACTGAATATTATTAAAGCATGAAAAATAAAGTACTGAGAAATGATACAACATTGATAAATGTTGAAAACCTTATACTAATTGTAAAATGCCAGTCACAAGAAACTACATGTTATATAATTGCATTCAAAGAAAAGTCCAAAATAGAAAAGTATATAGAAACTGAAGTAGATTAGTGGTTCCTTAAGGCTGAAGAGGATGGAGTGGCAGTAGCAGGAGAATATGGGAGTAATTACTAAAAAGTAAGTTTTTGATGTAATGTTCTAAAATTGTAGTAATGGCTGTGCCTATTTGTGAGTATATTAAATATCATTGAGTTAACACTTTAAATGAGTGAAGTATATGACATGTGAATTATATCTCAATAAATCTGTTTGGTAAAAAATGGATGATTTGAATGTATTTTGAATGTAAAAATTATTCCTGGATAATGAGGCACTATTAAGAATGGAAGAAAGAATTATCTTCAGGAATCAACACCACATATAGAATCAGAAGACTTGGTTTCAAATCTAAGCTCAGCCCCTTATTACTTTTATGGCCTTGGATAAAACATTCAAACTTCTTGTGGTCCATTATTTTCATCTGTAAGATGGAAATAATAATGCATGACATAGGCAAAGCAAGAGGTTGTTTCAGCAACGAAATGCAGAGAACCAATCCACTTCATCAGCTATAAAGAAATATATAAAAATAACTGTAAAAAATATATAAAAAGTCTATTTGTACTACTTGCTTGATTCCTCAGATGTCCCCAAGACAAGAGAGGGACTGAGTGACAGTGTTTTTTGAAGGTATTTTTAAAATGCTTTCTATAATGCAAATGTGAACTCCTTGGTTTATCTTAGGAGAAAAAGATGGAGTATTTCCCTTTCTGAAGATGCCCTGGTGCAGCCTATCATCTAAGTCCATTCTTCACTCCAAAGCACAATGTATAGGATCTTTGGGTATATACAACACTCCTTGTTCATCTTTTCACTCCCACAGTGGGTGTTTCAGGATCCACGTCAAAACTGGTCTATTCTCCTAGAGCAGTTAAACGAAAGAGATGGTTATGAGCGTTGCATGATAACGATGTTGCCACCTGTCTTCAGATATGGCTGAATCCCTTTCTGATTGGAAGGCCTGAATTATTAAGATTCATTCCTCTGTTCTCCATATCTCAGCTTTGCTTTCCTCTTTCTTGCATTTATCCCTAGACCAGTTTTTCCCATGTGGAAACAAAGATGCTGCTCTAAACGTGTAGTGTTCTTACAGCTAGCAATTCCGGACAAGAAAAAGCCCCTCTTCCCTACTGGTCATATCAAGAGTTGCAGAGAGGAATCTGATTAACTGGGTTGGGTCACTACCTGCCAAACTTTGACCTAGTTGTTTGTGTGTGTGTGCGTGCACATGTGTGTGTGTGTGTGTGCATGAACACTCTTCCTATTAGGGAAAAAACAGAAGAAGTTCAGGTGGTTAGAGCTCAGAATCTGGAGTCAGGTCCGCTAGATTGAAATTCTGACCTTAGCTTACAAGCTGGGTGATCTTGAACAAATTTCTCCAGCATGCCTAGGCCCCAATTCCTAAATATTAATATGAGCATAGTAAAAGCATCTACTTTAGTGGATTTTTAAAATATAAATGAATTAATTTATGTGAAGAATGTAGGGCAATGCTAGACATACAGTGAGTGGCAGTTATTAGCGCAATTTTAAAGACAAATAGAGTTATAAGAAAATGATGGCATGCTCCTAAGAATTGACTGCAAAACTGCTCCTTTCTCTGAGCCTCTTTGTTGCCCCCAAAACATTATTATTATTATTATTATTATAAGCACTTGGTAATAATTATTTGGTAAGTATGAATGGCACCAAAGAAAAGGTGAAACAGAGAAAGCAAGAGCAATAGCAAGAGCCAGAGCCAGAGAGAGAAGATTTTTACCTAAATTCTGATATATAAATCCCAGTGCAAGAGAGGAGAAAAGCTAGAAACTGCAATCAGGGGACCTGGATGCACCAGTCATAGTGTCTGCAGCTCTGCCTCCTGCTGTGATATTCTAACCTCTGCATATTTACATTCTTCATGCTTCATTTTCTGATTTGGTTCATGAGGCAGAGCCACTGTGTCTCATCAATTAAAACAGGCACCCAAATCCACAGCTGTGAGATATGACTCCTGGTTTCAATGCACTGCATTTTTATCTTATAGTAAACGTCAGCTTTCATCAACTCAGATGTCCTCACGACATAGTATGACTTGAAAATATGCAAATACCTTCTTACCAGTTACTTCTAATTAGATGGAGGCCTTGTGTGGGAGGTACTTCCTCATTAGTTCTGAGGTAATCAAAACAAAGCACACTTGATTACATGCTGTAGATTTGCTTCAGGAGGCTCAGGGCCAGCATTAACTGCCACAGGGCTTCAGGGAGGCAGGCAACCAGCTTTTCTGTTCATAAGAGACACTGAGGTTCTAAAAATCATCTCCCTCTTTATATTCCCAATTTGTAGAAAGAACCTTGCTATGCATTATAAGTGGACCACCAGCCAGGCTAAGAACAAATGCCTCACAGTTCTAAAGATACTCAGTAGTCAAACCTCAAAGCAAGCACACAGGTGTCAGGCAGCTTTAATCAGAAATCACTGGGAAATGTCACAAGTACAGGCATTGTGGTTAAAGGGAACTTGTCAACGAGCGGGGAAGTGATAATGATGGTGTCTGGCTTTTGGACATAAGCAAGAACTTCAGCACTACTAACTAAATTAAAGAGAAATTCCTAATGAGCTACTCTAGGTATAAATCTATTTCTATACTTTTAACATATCAATTTTGGTGGCCATTTTAAGTTACTGGTTAGTTTGATTCACAAATATTAAAACTTCCTGTTCTTATATCTGACAGGGTTTTAGTTAAGCCACATCTCTGGATTGATAGTAAATAACTGTGAATTATGAAGTCCAGAGAACATTCTGAATGAATATTGGCCTATCTAGAATTTTTGTCTTTGTGTGGTTTTCCTGATTGACTTCCACTGCCATGACTTGGGTATAAGTGCAGGAAAGAAGCCTCCCCTGAGTGACTGAGTGACATTTTCTACCCCTGGTTTGCAGTCTCAATGTGTTTTCTGCTTCAATATGGAAACAATCAAATTATCTATTCATGGGGATGGGAGGAGAATGTCAAATGTCTCTTTGGTACTGATATCTACAAAAGTAGAACAGTATCTCACCCACACTGCAGTGTTCAATGCTTGAGTGATTTAAAGGGAATGTGGAGTTTGTGCTCTTAGATTGTGCTTTAGAATGAGAGACCCTCTAATTAGCTGGATCACCAAGGCCAGAGCATGTACATTCAGGTCAAGTAGCTTGGACTTTCTAACTCACATTTATCAGGAATTCCACAAAGATTGAATTCTGTTTTTAGAACATGTGAATGTCTGTGTTTAAAGGCAATTTGTTATTAATTAGTAGCTGTTCATAGTGGGGAGAGGGTAGAGTCATTCAGAATCCAATCCAAAATCTTAATCATGAAAAAGTATTCAAACTTGAAATATAACAATGGGTTTCTCAGGTCTGAGGGGATGAGAGATGATTCAAGTGTAAACTAGGATTGGACAACAGTAGTAATAGGGAAATGTAATGCCTGAATTAATCAAGATAAATAGCCAGAAAAAGTAATTTCAAGACTAAAGCAGTGTTCTGTAATGCTCCAGAGAAAGCTGATTGGGAAAAAATATTCTATTTAATTATCCAAAAGCAATTTAAACACCTATGTTTGACAGTTTTTCGTTATGTAGATGAGTGAACGGAATAGTAAACTGGCACTCCCGACAATTCCTGAGTCATTGTTTCAATAGAAAACTTTAAAAACAAATAGACAACTTACGTTTATTTCTGTGTTATATCCCCCACACTAGTGAAGATTGCTTACTCATGTTCTTGGGATGGATATAAATATCCCTTCTCCCAGGTCAGTTTGTTCGTCGACAATATCTCATGTGCCACTTTACTGACTTGAGATTTTAGAGAATCATGTTGGGAAAAGGTCTTCAACTCAATTAGGATGTAGAATTTCAACTACCCTTGGGGCTATAGGGTAGCTGGGAGAAAAGGTTAGAAGAGCTGTGGTAGTGGACAGAGTAGATGAGTTTTGTTGGTTGTAAAGGACTCTAAACATGGCCAGGCAGGGAATGAATACTGTTAACAGCTAAAGCAGATTATATATATTTGTATTGGATTGCATTGCACTTTAGCCTGCGGAGTATACAATTCAAATAGAGATTTGTTGCTAATAAATCAAACAAATTACAAGATTTGTAAAATAATTAAAAGGAAATAGCAAACCAGTCACTGCATGAAAAAGAAAAAAGAAACAGAGCAGAGAACTCAACCTCTGCACAAAATTACAGCATAAATACTCCTGCTACTTATCATAGGGGTCAGTGAGCTATGATTTAAAATAAAGAAACAAAGAATTGTTTGTGTTTTTTGATAGCTGCAGCACAGCAGGATTAACCCTATTGGAATCATAAAATAATGCCAAATTCAATGATCACTGGTTCAAAACACCTCCAAATGGCATCCTGAGCAGCATGGTTTAATTTTCTTTAAGTTTAGTTTATTTTGTTTTGGGAAATGGCATTTAAATTTTTTCTGAACAAAGAAAACAATATTTCAAACATCCTTCTGCCTGTGGTAATGTCTTCAACTCCTGGTCAAAACATCTTAGCAACACATTTGTTAAGTAATTGGCCAGAATATGCTTAAATAACTTTGCTGTAGACACCCAAGATGACAAGAAAATAAAGTGCACCACTTCAATTGTCCTTGAATAAGGTAAGGAGTCCCTGTGGCTGTGAGTAAAAAGCATTCTTTTTGGCTGAATAATGCTAAGCAGCAAACCTTGACCCTGCAGACATATTCTCCTCTATTAGGAAAAGAGCTTTAAAAATGAAAACCCAAACATTTGGAACACTGATGTCTCAGTCTGTTAGTGCTGCGATAACACTAATTATAGACAAATACAGCCATAAGAAAATGATGACATGCTCCTGAGAATTGAATGCAAAACTGCTCTTTTCCCTGAGCCTCTTTGTTGCCCCAAAATTATTATTGTTATTATTATTATTGTAAGCACTTGGTAGTAACTCTTTGATAAGTATAAAGATAAAACAGTGAGAAAGCAAGAGCAAGAGCAAGAGCTAGAGCCAGAGAGAGACAGTACAATCCCATGAACTGAGTACTGCAGCTTATAAACAACATAAATTTATTTTTCACAGTTCTGGAAGTTGGGAATTCCAAGATTAATACAGATTTAATGACTGGTGAGGAACGATCTTTTGGCTTACAGTGTCTTCTCCTTGTGCCTGCACTTGGTAGAAGGGGCAAGGAATCCCTCTCAGGAGTCTTTTATAAGGGCAGTAATTCTAAACATGGGGGTGAAGCCCTTATTACCTGATCACTTCCAAATGTCCCACCTTCTAATACCATCGCCTTAGGAGTTAGGATTTCAACATATACATCTTGAGGGAACAAAGACATTCATAACAAAGCAACTAATATTACACAAAATTTCAACAGCCCTATTGTCTCAATAAAATGTTTAATAATTATAAAATCTTAAAAACTATATATATATATATATATATCCCTAATCTATTATTTTCCATTAATTCTCATTACCCCCTCAAAATAGGGAGTCATAGAATGTCTAAAATGGAGCCTGTCTAGGAGCAGGGGATGATGCAATTCTGCACAACCCAACAGTTACTTGTTAAACTTTTTGGAAAAAATATACTCTGCTTTCTGAAAACTCTCCACTTGAAGAGGATAAACAAATAGTTTTTATTACAGTAAAGTAAAATAATTATCCAGGTACTCAGGCAGAACTATTAGTTATGAGGCCTGTGCTGACAGCAGAGCTAAAGATTGTAGGAGATACCCACTTTGTGCCTCTTTATACGTCAGTGGGTCCCATAGCTGTTTTCGTACTGTTGGAGTACATGAAAGTAACAGTCTAGCAGGATAACAAAGAACCAAAACTAAGTACACTGTGTGAGCAGAAAAGTAGGCAACTGTGGACTGAAAGAGGTATCATATAGTTTAAGAACATCTTTTTTGCTGACATCTTCTTTACTAATATTATTCTTTATGATACCAATGATTATCGTTCACTAATATCCTTTCCTGGTTGACTGAATCCACGCAAACAGGGCTAGCCTAGGCCACTGAATAACTCTTACCCACTGCTCTGTTTTGTGCTGCTGCTGAGTTTGTCCTGAAAACCAAGTCCTAAAAGAGTCAATAGATAAACACTTCGAGACAGTTGTAGTTTTGTTTGATTTATTCTTTTGTTTGGCATTCACCAGGCTCTTTCCCTCTAGAAAGTCATATACATATAGTTCTGAAAAATGTTCTTATATTGCTTTTTTAACACTATTATTTTACATTCAGGAGTACATGTGCAGGTTTGTTATATAGGGAGGCTCATGTAACCGGGAGGTGGGTGTGCAGATTATTTTGTCATGTAGGTAATAAGCATAGTTAACTGATAGGTAGTTTTTTGATCCTCGCTGTCCTCCCAGACTCCACCCTCAAGTAGGCCCTGATGTCCATTTTTTTTTCTTCTTTGTGTCCAGGTGTGCTCATTGTTTACCTGCCACTTATAAATGAGAAAATGCAGTCTTTGGTTTTCTGTTTCTGCCTCAGTTCACTTAGTATAATGGCCACCAGCTCAATCTGTTTTGTTGCAAACGACATGATCTCATTCTTCTTTTGTGCATTCACAGTATTTCATGGTGTATACATACTCCCTTTTCTTTATCCAGTTTACCACTGATAGGCACTTAGGTTGATTCCGTGTCTTTCCTATTGTAAATAGTGCTGTGATAAACATACATGTTCATGTGTCTTTATGATAGAACAATTTTTAATCCTTTGGGCATATACCCAATAATGGGATTGTCATGTCAAATGGTAGTTCTGTTTTAAGTTCTTTGAGAAATCACTGCACTGCTTTTCACAATGACTGTACTAACTTATATTACCATCAGCATTGTATAAGTGTTCCCTTTTCTTTACAACCTCACCAGTATCTGATATTTTTTGACTTTTTATTTTGAGATGGAGTCTCGTTCTGTCGCCCGGGCTGGAGTGCAGTGGCATGATCTCGGCTCACTGCAACCTCCGCCTCCTATGTTCAAGCAATTCTCTTGTCTCAGCCTCCCGAGTAGCTGGGATTACAGGCACCCACCACCACAGCCAGCTAATTTTTGTATCTTTTAGTAGAGATGGGGTTTTGCCATATTGGCCAGGCTAGCCTTGAACTCCTGACCTCAGGTGATCCACCCACCTCAACCTCCCAAAGTGCTGGGATTACAGGTGTGAGCCACCACGCCCAGCCATTTTTTGACTTTTAATAATAGCCATTCTAACTGATGTGAGATGGCATCTCATCAAAGTTTTGATTTACATTTCTCTAATAATTAGTGATTTTGAGCCTTTTGTCATATGCCTGTTGGCCATATATATATTTTTTTTCTTTTCAAAAGTGTTTATTCATGTCCTTTGCCCACTTTTT
>NW_016107476.1:4439941-4444349 GCF_001604975.1 Cebus imitator
TGATTTGGCTCTCTTTAAGTCTGTTATTGGTGTATAGGAATGCATGTGATTTTTGCACATTGATTTTGTATCCTGAGACTTTGCTGAAGTTGCTTATCAGCTTAAGGAGAGTTGGGGCTGAGACGATGGGGTCTTCTAGATATACAATCATGTCGTCTGCAAATAGAGACAATTTGACTTCCTCCATACAGATTTTTAAATAGTTCTTTCTAATTTCACAAAGAAAGTCATTGGTAGTTTGGTAGGGATGCATTGAATCTGTAAATTGCTTTGGGCAGTATGGCAATTGTAACAATATTGATTCTTCCTCTCCATGAACATGGAAAGTTTTTTCCATTTGTTTTTGTCATCTCTGATTTCTTTGAGAAGTGTTTTACAATTCTCATTGCATGTATTTTTCACCTTCTGAGTTAGCTATATTCCCAGGTATTTGATTCTTTTCGTGGCATTTATGAATGGAATTGCCTTTCTGATTTGGCTGTCTGTTTGTCTGTTGTTGTTGTATTGGAATGCTAGTGATTTTTGTACATTGATATTGCATTCTGAAAAGTTGCTAAAGTTGTTTATCATATCTAGGAGCTTTTGCATAGAGACGATGGGGTTTTCTAGGCATAGGATCATAACTTCTGTAGAGGTTGTTTGACTTCCTCTCTTCCTGTTTGGGTGTATTCTGTTTCTTTCATGTGTCTAATTGCTCTGGCTAGTACTTTCAGTACTATGTTGAACAAGAGTGGTAAAAGTGGGCATTCTTCTCTTATTCCAGTTCTGAAAGAGAATGCTTCCAGCTTTTGCCCATTTAGTATGATGTTGGCTGTGGGTTTGTCATAGAAGGCTCTTATTATTTTGAAATGTGTCCCTTCAATGCCTGGTTTGTTGAGGATTTTTACCATGAAGGATGTTGAATTTTATTGAAAGCCGTTTGTGCGTCTATTGAGATAATCACGTGACTTTTGTTTCTAGATGTGTTTTTGTGATTTAACACATTTATTGTCACATTTATAGATTTTTGTATGCTGAACCAACCCTATATCCCAGAAATAAAGTATACTTGATCATGGTGAATTAAGTTTTTGATGTGCTGCTGGATTCAGTTTGCTAATATTTTGTTGAGGATTTTTAAAAATCTATGTTCATCAAAGATAGAAGCCTAAAGTTTTTGTTATTGTCATTCTGTCTCTGCCAGGTTTAGGTATCAGAATGATGATCACCTTACAGAATGATTTGGGGAGGAGTTCCTCCTCCTCTTCAGTTTATTGGAATACTTTCACTGAGAATGTTGCCAGCCCTTCCTTACACATATGGTGGAATTTGGCGATGAATCCATTTGGTCCTGGGCTTTTGCTGCTTGGTAGGATATTTATTACTGATTCAATTTTAGGGCTCATGGTCTGTTCAGGGATTCAGTGTCTTCCTGGTTCAATCATGGGAGGTTGTATGTTTCCAGGAATTTATCTATTTTTTCTAGGTTTTCTAGTTGGTGTGCATAGATAGAGGTGTTCATAGCAGTATCTGAGGGATTATAGTATTTCTGTGCGGTCAGTGGTTTTGTTCTGTTCGTCATATCTGATTGTGTTTATTTGGATGATCTCTTTTTTATCAGTATAGCTAGTGCTTTATCAATTTTATATATTCTTTTTTCAACTTTATTTTTTCTGTGGGTACATAGTAGGTGTATATATTTATGGGGTATGTTAGATGTTTTGATACCGGCTTGTAATGCATAATAATCACTTAATGGAAAATGGGGTATCCATCCCCTCAAGCATTTATCTGTTGGGTTACAAACAATCTACAGTTTTTTAGTTATTATAAAATGTAAGATTTAATTATTACTAAATATAGTTACCCTGTTGTGATATCAAATAGTAGGTCTTATTAATTTTTTCTAACTTGTTTGATTTGCTGTGCAGTAGCTTTTGAATATGATGGCCCTCCATTTGTCCATTTTTTTTTTCAGTTGCCTGTGCTTGTGAGGTATAGTTCAAGAATATTTTGCCTACAACAATGTCCTGGGGAGATTTCCCAATGTTTTCTTGTAGTAGTTTCATAGTTTGATATCTTAAATTTAAGTATTTAATTCACTTTAATTTAATTTTAGCATAAGGTGAGATGCATGTGTCTAGTTTCAATCTTCTACATATGGATAACCAGTTTTCTAAGCACCATTTATTGAAGATACCCTCTTTCCCCCAATGTATGTTTTTGGCACCTTTGTCAAAAATTAGTTGACTGTAAATATGTGAATTTGCTTCTGTCTTCTTTGTTTTTTTCCTCTAATCTACATGACCCCCACCCTGATACCATGCTGTTTTGTTTATTATATCTCTGTAGTATAATTTGAAGTCAGACAGTGTGATCCCTCCAGTTTTGTTCTTTTTGGTTAGGATAGCTTTAGCTATTTTGGTTCTTTTTGGTTCCATATGAAACTTTGGATGGTTTTACTATTTCCGTGATGAATGCCATTGGTGTTTTCATAGGAATTGCATTGAATTTTAGGTTGCTTTGTGTAGTATAGACATTTTAACAATATCAGTTCTTCCAATTCATGAACATGAAATATCTTTCCATTTTGGGAAGTTCAATTTCTGTCAACAGTGTTTTATAGTTTCCATTGTATAGATCTTTAACTTCTTTAGTTAAGGTAATTCCTAGGTATTCAATTTTATTTGCAGCTATGGTATAAATGGGATTACTTTTTAATTTTTTTAAAGGTTGTTCACTGTTGGCATATAGAAATGCTATTGATTTTGTACATTGACTTTGTATCCTGCAAATTTACTGAATTTTTACTCAGTTCTTATAGTTTTTTGTTTGAGTCTTTAGGTTTTTCAAAATATAAAATTACGTAATCTGCAAATAAGGATAAGTTGACTTCTTCCCTCCAAATTTGGATGCTCTTTATATCTTTATGTTGTCTCATTGCTCTAGAGGGGACTTCCAGTAATATGATTAATAACAGTGGTGAAAATGGGAATCCTTTTTGTGTTCTAGGTCTTAGAAAGAAGCCTTTTATTTTTTCCTCATTCAGTTTGATATTAGCTGTGGGTTTGTCATATATACCTTTTATCTTATTGAGGTGTATTCCTTTTATACCCCAGTTTTTGAGGGTTTCATCATGAAGAGATGCTAAATTTTAACAGTCATTTTTCAGCATCAGTTGAAATCATCATATGGTTTTTATGCTTCATTTTGTTAATATGATGTATCACATTGATTGATTTCATACGGGGACTATCTTTGCATCCTAGGGATGAATCCCTTGGTCATAATGAATGACCCTTGTAACTTATTGTTGAATTTGGTTTCCTAGTATTTTTTGAAGATTCTTGCATCAATATTCCCTAGAAATATTGGCCTGTAGTCTTCTTGATTTGATGTGTCTTTGTCTGGTTTTGCTATTAGGGTAATACTGGCCTCATAGAATGAGTGTGGAAGTATTCTTTCCTCTATTTTGCAGAATAGTGTGAGCAGGATTGGTATATAGCTCTTCTTTATATGTTTGGTAGAATTCAACGGTAAAATTATTGGTTCACAGGCTTTTGTTTACCGGTATTTTTTTTTTTTAATGGCTTCAATCTTGTTACTTGCTGTTGGTCTGTTCTGGCTTTTTTTTTCATGGTTCAATCTTGGTCGGTTGTAAGTATCTAAAAATTTGTCCATTTCTTCCAGATTTTGAAATTCATTGGCGTATACTTGCTCGTAGTAGCCAGTAATGATCCACCGATTTCCTGCAGTATCAGGTGACGTCTCCTTTTTCATCTCTGATTTTATTTATTTGGGTATGTTCTCATTTCTTTCTTTTAGCCTGGTTAAAGACTTGCCAATTTTGCTGATCTTTTGAAAACTTCATCTTTTCATGTCATTGATTTTTGGCATTATTTTCTTCATTTCAAATTCATTTATTTCTACTCTGGTCTGTATTATTTCTTTTCTTCTACTAATTTTGTATTTGTTTTGCTCTTGCATTGCTGGTTCTTTCAGATATTTTAGGTGGTTTATTTGAAGGATTTCTTCTTTTTTAATATAGGCACTTATAGCTATAAACTTCCCCCTTATTACTGCTTTTGCTGTATTCCATAGATTTTGATAAGTTACGTTTACTGTGTCAAGAAATTTTTTATGTTCTTCTTAATTTCTTCACTGACTCACTGGTCATTCTGGAGCATATTGTTTAATTTATGTGTTTATAAAATTTATCTTGTTATTGAAGTTTTATTCCATTGTTGTGTCAGAGAAAATAGGTGACATAATTTCAATTTTTTGAATGTTTTAAGACTTCTTTTGTGACCTCACACATGGTTTATCCTTGAGAAAAAGCCATGTGCTGAGAAAAAGAATGTGTATTCTGCATCCATTGGATGAAATGTTCTATAAATGTTTATTAGGTTTATTTATCTTATGTGCAGAT
>NW_016107476.1:4444424-4490583 GCF_001604975.1 Cebus imitator
GCCTATCCAATGAAGAAAGTTGGGTGATGGAATCTCTAGTATTATTGTATTAGGGTGTTATTTCTCTCTTTAGCTCTAAAAATATTTGCTTCATATAACTGGGTGCTTCAGTGTTGGAGGTTCATATATATTTAAAAGTGTTATATCCTATTGTTGAATTTACCCATTTTTATCATATAGTGTCCTTCTTTCCTCTTCTTATAGTTTTTTATTGAAATACGCTTTGTCCAATATAAGCATAGCTACTCTTGCTTTTTTGATTTGCATTATCATGGAGTATCTACTTCCATTCCTTCATTTTTAATCTATATGTTATTTTACATGTGAAATGTGTTTCTTGTAGGTGATAGATCACTGAGGTTTTTTTTTATTATTTGTTCAGCCATACTACATCTCTTGATTGGTTGCTTTAGCTCATTTACATTCAATGTTATTATTGGTAAGTGAGAACCTGTTCCTGCCATTTTCTTAGCTGTTTTCTGGTTATTTTGTGATCTTCTACTTCATCGTTATGTCCTTCCTGTCTTCTTCCTAGTGAAGATGATTTTCTCTGGTAATACGATTTAATTTCATGCTATTTTGTGTATTTGTTATAGGTTTTCTAGTTTGAGGTTACCATGAGGCTTGTACATACTGACTCATAACATTATTTCAGTCTGATAACAATATAACACTGCTTTTATAAGCAAACAAAAAAAACAAAAAGAAAATGATAAAGACTCCATTCCTTAATTTCATTCCCTGATTTTTTAAGTTTTTGTTTTTATTTATATCTTATTTTACTGTCTGAAAAGTTGTTGCAGTTATTATTTTTGATTGATTTATCATTTAGACTTTCTACTTAAGATAAATGTACTTTATAGACCACACTGTAATAATATTCTGTGTTTTTCTGTGTAATCACTATTACCAGTGAATTTGTACCTTCAGATGATTTCTTCTTAATTGATGCACTCCATTTATCATTTCCTTCAGTTGAAATCCCTCAGATTTTGCTTGTCTCATAAAGTATTTGATTCTCCTTTATGTTTCAATGATATTTTCACATGATACACTATTCTTGGGTAAAAGTGTTTTGTTTGTTTGTTTTGTTTTTTTTCCAGCACTTTAAATATTTCATGCCATTCTCTCCTGGCTTGTAAGGTATCCTAAAGTCTGCTTCCAGACATACTGGAGCTCCATTGTTCGTTATTTTTTTTCTTTTCTCTTGCTGCTTTAGAATCCTTTCTTTATACTTGACCTTTGGGAGTTTCATTATTAAAAGCCTTGAGGTAGTCTTCTTTGGGTTAAATCTGCTTGGTGTTCTATAACCTTGAACTTGGATATTGATATGTTTCTCTAGGTTTGGGTAGTTCTCTGTTATTATCCTTTTGAATAAACTTTCTATTCCTATGCCTCTCTTTTTCTCCTCTTTATGGCCAATAATTCTTAGATTTATCCTTTTGAAACTATTTTCTAGATCCTGTAGGCTTGCTTCATTGTTTTGTCTTTCTTTTGTCTCCTCTGACTGTGTATTTTCAAATAACCTGTCTTCATCTCACTAATTATTTCTTCTGCTTCATCAATTCTGCTATTAAAAGACTCTGATGCATTCCTTCATTGTTCCAAGTGCATTTTTCAGCTTCAGAATTTCTGCTTGATTAATTTAAACTATTTAAATACCTTTCTTAAATGTATCTGGTAGAGTTCTGAATTCCTTCTCTGTTTTACCTTGAACATCTTTCCATTTCCTGAAAACAGTTATTTTGAATATTTTATCTGAAAGGTCAGATATCTCTGGTACTCCAGGATTGGTCCCTGGTGCCTTGGTTAGTTCATTTGGTGAGACCACGTTTTCCTAAATGGTCTTGAAACTTGTAGATGTTTGTCTTCGTCTGGGTACTAAAGAGTTAGGTGTTTATTGTAATTTTCTCAGTCTAGGCTTGTTTGTACTCATTCTTCTTGGGAAGGCTTTCCAGGTATTCAAAAAGACTTGGATATTTTGTTCTAAGTTGTGTCTGCTTTAAGGGTCATCTGAAGCTGGGTAATACTGTGATTCTTGCTGACTCATATTGGTACCATTTTGATAATCTTGGACAGTATCAGAGAGAATTATCTGGATTACTCAGTAGAGAATTTTTTCTCTTCCTTTACTTTCTCCCAAACACATGAAGTCTCTTTCTATTCTGAGCCACCTGGAGCTGTGGTTGGCATGACACAAGCACCCCTGTGGCCACCACTAGTAGGACTATGCTGAGTCAGACCTAAAGCCAGCACATCACTGGGTCTTACATAAGGCCTACTGTAACCACTCCCTAGCTACTACCTATGTTTATTTAAGGCACTTAGACTTTGCAATGAGCAGGTGGCAAAGCTAGCCAAGCCCGTATCTTTCCTTTCAAGCTGACAAGTTCTCCCAGGCCCCAGGCAGGTTCAGAGGTTCGACCTAGGAGTCAGGGATTAAAGTAAAAAACCTTAGACATCTTCCTGGTAATCTACTATATTGTGACTGAGCTTACACTCATATCATAAGGTGCAGTCTTTCCCATTCTTTCTTCCCCTTTCAAAAGGCGCAGGAACCTCACCTTATGGCCATTGCCACCCCAGACCCACGAGATGTACTGCCAGACTACCAACAGTGTTCCCTTAAGGTCCAATGGCTCTTGATTCAAGTTATGCTGAATGCCACCTGGCCTGAGACCCACACTTCAGGATAGTGGGCTTCCCTTTGGCCTAGGGCAAGTTTAGAAGTGCCATCCAAGATCCCAGTTAAGAAATTGGGAACTCCAAGAGTCTGATTGGCTCTCCGCCCTTTTTTCACCAAGCTGGTACCTAAGATACAAGACAAAGTTCCCTTGAGTTTTCCCACCATTTATATAAATTGCAAGGAGTCTTACCCTATAGCCACCACAGATGGGAATGTGCTAAGTCTCATCTGAAGCCAGCAAGGCTTAGTCTTACCCAAGGCCCTCGATGTAGTACCTGGATATCATTGATGGTTATTCAGGGCCGAAGTGCTCATCAGTTAGTGGATGATAAATCCTTCTATGACTGGGTCCTTTCATTCAAGGCAGCATGTTTTCTTCTGGCTCAAAGTGTGTCTAGAAATTTCATGTGGGAGCCAGCACCTGGAAAGGAGGCCTCATGGTTCTGATTGGTGCCCTATCCTTCTGCAGCTGAGCTGGTATCCAAAATGCAAGACAAAGTCTTTCGCACTCTTCCCTTTCCTCTGCTCAAGAGGAAGAAAGGGGTATCATTTGGTGCTATGAGCTGTGCAGCCTGGGTTTGGAGGGAGGTGATGCCAGCACTCCCTTACCATCCCTAGCTGGTGTCTCAATAGATCATGTGCTCCCACAGTCTGCTGCCTCTGGGCTGAATTCAGCAACAGGATTCACCTAGGAGCTACAGTCCCTGTGGCCTCGACTGCCTTTTTTGTTCATTTAGGGCCCCAGAGCACTTTAGTCCATGGTAATGAGGCTTGCAGGAACTCATATTCAGACTGCTGAAATTGGTGTTTCCCCTCTGGCTGGGGCTGATTTAAATCATCTCTCCATAGGTGGGCATCAGATGAGTTTCATCGCGTTTTGTTTTCTGTTATAATAGGGTAACACTGAATAAAATGCTTCACAAATACTGTGCTCTCCCTCTCCCCAGCATACAGAATTGCTCTCTGCAACATGCCACAGCTGCTGGGGGATTTGGAAAGGATGTCATTGGTGATTCAAGACTGTTTTGTCTACCTCTTCAGTGCTTCTTTCAGCAATATGAAGTGAAAACCAGGTACTGTGACTGCTTACCTGATTTTTGGTGCTTATGAAGGTATACTTTTGTTTGTCGATATTTGTTAAATTGGTGTTTTTGTGGTGGGGACAATCGGTAGAGCCTTGTATTTCTCTTACTTATTCTTTTGCAGAACAAACTACTTAATTTTTTTTTAATCTTTTTTGTGATTTTCACATCTCAATTTCACTCAGTTTAGCACTAATGTTGGTTATTTATTGTCATCTGCTAGCTTTGCAGTAAATTTGTGCTCATTTTTCTAGTTCTTCTAGTTGTCATGCTTGTTTGTTAATTTGAGGTCTAACTTTTTGATGTGGGTATTTAGTGCAATAAGCTTTTCTCTCAATACTTTTTGCTGTGTCGTAGAGAATCTTGTATGCTGTATCTTTGTTCTCATGTGTTTTAATGAATTTCATTATTTCTGCCTAGATTTAATTGTTTATCCAAAAGTCATTCAGGTACAGGTTGTTTGATTTCCATTTAACTATATAGTTTTGAGTGATCTCTTTAGTATTGATTTCTACCTTTATTGTGCTGTAATCTGTAGTTTTGGTTGTTATGATATATTGTTTGTTTGTTTTTTAATTTGCTGAAAATTGTTATATGACCGATTATGTGGTTGATTTTAGAGTATGCGCCATGTGCAGATGAGAAGAATACTCTGTTGGATTTGGATGGAGTTCTGTAGATCTCTGTTAGGACCATTTGCTAGATCTAGTGTTGAGTTCAGTTCCGGAGTATACTTGTTGGTTTTCTGCCTTGATAATCTCTCTGTCAGTGAAGTGTTGAAATAACGTACTCTTATGGTGTGGTTATCTAAGTCTCCTTGTTTTACCATTATGATTCCTCCTGTGTTGGCTGCATATATATGTAAGATAGTTAGGTCTTCCTGTTAAATTGAACCCTTTAGCATTATGTAATGCCCTTCTTTGTCTTTTTTATTGTTGTTGGTTTAAAAGTCTGTTGCATCTGAAATTAGAATATAAACTTGTGCTTTTTGTTTCTCTATTCTATTTGCTTGATAGATTTGTATCCATCTCTTTACTTTGAGCCTACGGGTGTTTTATATGTGAGATGCATCCATTGAAGACAACATACAATTGAGTCCTGCTTCTTTATTGAACCACTCTGTCTCTTTTAATTGGAGCAATTATCCCATTTATTTCCAGGTTACTATTGATATGTGCAGATTTGATCCCGTTATCATATTGTAAGCTGATTATTTTGCAGCCTTGATTGTGTAGTTGTTATACTGCCAATGTTCTATGTATTTAAGTGTGTTTTTGTGGTGGCCAGTAATGGTCTTTCCTTTCTGTATTTAGTACTCTTTTGAGGACCTTTTCTGAGGCACATCTGGTGGCAATGCAATCCCTTAGTATTTGCTTGTCTGAAAAGCATCTTATTTCTCCTTTACTTATAAAGTTTAGTTTGGCGAGACATAAAATTCTTGTTGGAATTTTTTTTTTTAAGAATGCTGAGTGTAGGCCCTCTATCTCCTTCTTGTAGGATTTCTGCTAAAAGGTTCACTGTTAGCCTGATGAGATTCCCTTTATAGGTGACCTGCCCCTTCTCTCTAGCTGTCTTTAACAGTTTTTCTTTCATTTTGACCTTGAAAAATCAGATGACTATGGGTATTGTGGATGGTTGTGTTTTATAGTATCTCTCAGGAGTTCTGTCATGTCCTGAATTTTATGTTGGCTTATCTAGTGAGATGGAAGAAATGGTCGTAGATGGTATTCTAAAATATGTTTTCCAACTTGCTAGCTTTTTCTTTCTCTCTTTCAGGGATGCCAATGAGTCCTAGATTTGGTCTTTTATATAATCTCATATTTTTTGGAGGTTTAGTTCATGATATTTCAGTCTTTTTCTTTGCGTTTTTCTGACTGACTTCATTTGAGAACCAGTCTTCAACCTCTGAGACTCTCTTATTAGCTTGATCTATTCTGCTGTTAATACTTGCTGTTGTATTATAAATTTCTTAGAGTGACTTTTTCAGCTCTATGAGATCAATTTGTTTCATAAAATGATTATTTTCTCTTTCAGCACATGTATTGCTTTATTTTGTTTCTTTGAATTCTTGGACTGTTTTTTGACTTATTCCTGAATCTTGATGATCTTTGTTCCTTTTCCATATTCTCAATTCTATGTCTTTCATTTCAGCCATTTTAGCCTGGTTAAGAAATCATTGCTGTGGAATTAGTGTCATTATTTGGAGGTCAGAGGACACTCTGGCTTTTTGAGTTGCTGGCAGTCTTGAGCTGGTTGTTTCTCATGTGTGTATGCTGATGTTCCTTCAGTCTTTGAAGTTTCTGTCTTTTGGTTGTGTTTTTGTTGTCATTGTTTGCTTTTTTTCCCCTTTCTTTAATGCCCTTGGGATTTTGATTGTGGTATAAGGAGGATTCAGTTGACTGACTTCATTTGTGGAAGATGTTAAGGGGCCAAGGATCAGCTCAGCACTCCTGTGTTGTAAGTTCTAACTTTTAACAGTATCATTCCAGGCCTATGGCTTTGTTCCCTGGCCCCTTGAGGTTAGAAACTTGCTGCACTGGAGGTGGTGAGGTGTCTCCGTTCTGCTGGCCACAACAGTCTGAAGGACCGTTCCATTCAAATAGCTTGGTTGTGGTGTTTGCGGAGTAATCTGTGCTCGCTTGTATATGCCAGCAGCCATGACAGTTTGGTGAGGTACATGTGCATTGAATGGGGTGGAAATTTGCCAGGAGTGGGGTGGTGGCTTATATTGTTTTTAAGAAATTATATTCCCTTCCTCTCTTGCCCTCTCTTCTCATTTCCCTTCCCTTTCTCTCTTTTCTCTTCTTCCCTCCCTTCCAATTCTATCTGATATGGTTTGGCCATGTCCCCACCCAAATCTCATTTTGAATTGTAACTCCCACAATTCTCATATGTCATGGGAGAAACCCAGTGGGAGATGATTGAATTATGGGCTCAGGTCTTTCCTTCACCATTCTCGTCATAGTGAATGAGTCTCAGAACATCTGATGGTTTTAAAAAGGGGAGTTTCCCCACACAAGCTCTCTTCTCTTGTCTGCCACAATGTGAGACATGACTTTGACCTTCCACCATGACTGTGAGACTTCCCCAGTCACGTGGAACTGTAAGTCCAATAAATCTCCTTCTTTTATAAATTGCCCAGTCTCAGGTATGTCTTCATCAAGAGCAAGAAAACAGACTATATGCTATCCATTATTCTCTTTGGTCTTCTTGGCCCTGCCTCCACCTCATATTCTCATTAGTGTATATTTGATTTTTCTATAACTACTCTCATCTTGTTATTGTATTTTTCCTTTCCATCTTCTGAGATCTTTTAACTATATTTTCCAATATTTCAAATTATATTTTTAATATAAGATTTTATATAGACACATGTACTTACAAGTATTATTTATCATGAGTGTTCCTGTTTTTATAACATTTTTATACAATGAATAGAAAATTCTATACTTTAATGATATTAATTATAAATTAATTTCTATAACATAATCACAGGGCTCTCTTTCAATTCCTCAAATGCCTGATGGTCTCTCCTGTTTTAGAGCCTATCTATGCACAATTCTATCTATTTACAAATAATTTCTTCTAAATTATTCTGTAACTTTCCATGCTTTTTTCCCTATAGGTTTGTATACTCTCTATAACTATTTCACCTACCATACCTAGTGGCTTTCTATTCTTTTTCAGAAATTAGCTGAATTTTCACTTTATTTGAAAATCTTTCTCTGACGTTTCTGACCAAAGAAATCTTTCATACACACCTCCACAAACTTTTTAAATACAGCTTAATTGATATATATTTAAATGCCATACAATCCATTCATTACAAGTATGTAACTCAATAGTCTAGTATATTCACAGATATGTCTAATCATTACCACATCTAGTTTTAGAAGATGCTACTTACTTTATTAAAAAAAACAACAAAAAACAAAAAAAAAAAAAACCAGTACCCTGTAGGTATCATCCTCATACACTTCCAGCTACCCTACCTCCCCCAGTCTGAAGCAACCAAAAATCTACTTTCTGTCTCTATATATTTCCCTGTATTGCTGTTTCATATGAATGGAATCATAATATGTGGTCTTTTGCAATTGGTCTATTTCACTTAGAATATTTCCATGATCATTTATGTTGTAGCATGAGTCAGCACTTCATTATTTTTAATTGCCACGTAATAGTCCATTTATGTGCACGCCATATTTTATTTAACCAGTCATCACTTGTTAGACATATAGAATGTATGCATCTCTCAGAGATTGCACATGATACTATAAACATTCATGCATAAGTTATTGTGTGAATATGTTTTAATTTCTCTTTGATACATGCCTAGGAGTGAAATTTGATACATGCATAGAAGTAAACTATGGTAACTCAGTGTTTAACTGGATACGAAGCTCTTCCTTGACAATTTTTTTTTCCCTTGAGCACTTGGAATTTGTTATCCCACTACTTTCCAGTCTTCACTGTTTCTGATGAGAATTCAGTTGTTGATTTTATCACAGTTATCTCATGGTACTTTTTTTCTCTTGCTGCTTTCAAGACTTTCTCCTGTTTTTTACTTTAAGTATTTGTAATTTTGTTTGTTTGTTTTTCTTTTTTTTTTTNTTTTTGAGATGGAGTCTCACTCTGTCACCAAGGCTGGAGTGTAGTGGCACAATCTTGGCTCACTGCAACCTCTGTCTACTGTGTTCAAACGATTCTCCTGCCTCAGCCTCCTAAGTAGCTGGGACTACAGGTATGCACCACCATGCCCAGCTAATTTTTGTATTTTTAGTAGAGACGGGGATTCACCATATGGGTTAGCCTTTTCTTGAACTCCTGACCTCATGATCTGCCTGCCTTGGCCTCCCAAAGTGCTAGGATTATAGGCATGAGCCACTGTGCCCGGCTGACGTTTAAGTATTTTTAACATGACATGCCTGTTTTGGGGTATTCTTGCATTTATTCTACTTGCAATTAGTTGAGTACTTTGTATGTATATGTTGTTGTTAATAAACTTACGTAGTTTTCAGTCATTTTAAATTTAAATATTTTTTCTTCTTTCTCACCTCTTTTTCTGGTACTTACATTACAACTGTACTGGTGCACTTAATGATGTCTCACATTTCTTGAGGCTATGGGTATTTTTCTTCATTTTTTCCTGTTTTGTTTTTGTTTTTGTTTTTTTTTATATTTGGCTTGCATAATCTCTATAAATCTCTCCTCAGATTTTTAAAGGTTTGTCTTCTGTCACTCCTAGTTATTTTTTCCTTCTGTTTTTATGCTTTTCAAAATTAGCATTTCCATTTGATTTTCTTTTTCTTTATTCTTTTTTTTTTCTTTGAGATAGGGTTTTGCTGTTTTTGCCCAGGCTGGAGTGCAATGCCATGATCTCGGCTCACTGCAACCTCCACCTCCTGGTTCAAGTGATTCTCCTGCCTCAGCATCCTGAGGAGCTGGGATTACAGGCACCTGCCATCATGTCTGGTTAATTTTTGTATTTTCTGCAGAGACTTGGTTTCACCATGTTGGCCAGGCTGGTCTCAAACTCCTGTCCTCAGGTGATCCATCCACCTTGGCCTCCCGAAGTGCTTGGATTACAGGCGTGGGCCACCACACCTGGCCTGATTCTTTTTAATAATTTCTCTATTTGGTACAACATTATCATCCTCCTTTTTTAAACTTATTGAATTATGCTTTCCTTAAGTTCTGTGAACATGTTTGTAATGCCTGCTTTGACCTCTTATTCTGTTAAATCTGCCATCTGGAAATTCTGACAGGCCACTTCTGTTGCACACTTTGTTTTTTCAGTGTTTGGGTCACATTTTCCTGTTTATTTTCATGCCTCCTATTTTTCTGTTATAAATTCCACATTTTGACAATACATTTGTACAACTCTGCCTCCAAATCTAGGTCTTCTTATTATTTACTTATTTATTTGTTTAGTGAATGGCTAGATTAATTATTTTGGTGAAATCTATTTCCCACTCATCTACCCAATCACCCATGAAAGGATTTAATCTTCTGCTATTGCTCATCAGGGAGGCACAGCTTTGGATATGTCCACAGTCACCCTAGGATGACAAACTTACTGCTATGGCTTTCTTTTACCATTTCCCTGATCATACCCAACTGTTGCACTTCACTAATTTCAGGTCAATTGCTCTATTCTTTTCAACAATACCCTGAGGCATAAACTTCTCTACAAACTAACTTAATCAGATGGTGGCTCCTTTGAAGATACAGTTTCTGAGATCAATGTTTGACATTTAAGTTCTTCTGTATGGTCTAATTTCCAGGTTATCTCCTGCAAAACTAAACAGCCTTAGCTGTATAGTCATATGACCCCCCAAACCTCTTCTCAATTAATTTTCATCACAATCAGTCTCTTATGTGTATATATATACATATATGTGTATGTGTATATATATAGTGTATGTATGTGTTTATGTATATATATACACACACACATACAATTTCAATTTTTATTTTAGACTCAGGGGAGTATATGTTGAGGTTTGTTACCTGGGTATATTCTGTGACACTGAGGTGTGGAGTACTGTTATTGAGAGGGCTTTTAAGTTTCTCCGTACTCCATTGCAAATTAAATCAGTTATTTTGGAAGAGATTTCAAGCTATCTGTTTTACATTCTGCCTCTTTCTTAAGCAAAAGTCTTTAATCCAGGGCTCCAGGGCTAGAGGTGGAGACAATGGAAAGGATATTTTTGAGTAATGCCCCTGTCCTAGAAGCTGAGTATTTTGGGAAGGCAGCAGACTGTGAAAAAAGCAAGAAGGCTTGCCTCCACTGTCAGGGAAACATTGCACAATGAGTCACAGGAAGAAGTACTGATGGCCCCAGTACTCTTACTGTGATACAGCCAAGGTAGAGTCCCTGTTCCACAAATTAGGGTTGGGAGGAGCAAGGAACAATGCCCCCTTCACCCAAGGACTTAGGTTTAGCGAAAGGCAACTGGGCTGAATGAGAAATGCTGAAATCCTCTTTTTCCTGAAAAGGAAACCCTCCAACAAGGACTATGGGAAAAAGGAGTCCTTTGTTCTTGGCTGCAACAGTTTGGAATGTAGTTTTCATCTCACTGAGGTAGGAGAGGTGAGTGAAGGAGGGATCTTGTTTCAAATACCACAGAGTTTGCTCTTTTTACTGAGTTTTCATATATTTTTAAAATTAGATATTTCTTCATTTGCTGTTTGTCCTAAGGACCATTTCAAGCAGCTTTAAAAGGTTGCCTTTTAATAATTTTCACTGGTGTCACTGGGGAATGTGTGAATAGAGCTTATCATGATAGAAGTCAGTATCTCCCAATCTTTTTACTACCCTTTTTTGTTAACATTAAATTCTGAGTCAGTGAAGAAATTATAAACAAATTGTTTCATGTTCCGAGTTCTTATCATTGTAAATCCTAAGGTCTAAATTAACAAAAGAAAAGGTAGAATTCAATATTAATTTTATAAGAATTTTAATAATTATGCAAACTACTATTAGATGCAGTAATTAGAGAAAATAACAAACTTTTAGAGGTCTGACACAGGTATCAAGCAAGATATACTCATGACTAACAAATTACCGATGTAAAAGGATGGTTTTGTCTCAGTGTGCATTTTTTCATAATTTCAGCTCTAGGTAGCATTTATCTTAATTAGAAATGCTCAGTTCATAGAGATTCACTGCACATCATCTCTCATTTTATATTCAGAATTATTTTAATGCAATTTTATTTTAAAAATTACATACTGCTGGATGCAGTGGCTCATGCCTGTAATCCCAGCACTTTGGGAGGCCGAGGTGGGCGGATCACAAGGTCAGGAGATCCAGACTGTCTTGGCCAACATGGTGAAACCCTGTCTCTACTAAAAATACGGAAATTAGCTGGGTGTGGCGGTGCCTGTAATCCCAGCTACTTGGGAGGCTGAAGCAGGAGAATTGCTTGAACCCAGGAGGCGGAGATTGCAGTGAGCTGAGATCATGCCACTGCACTCCAGCCTGGTGACAGAACAAAACTCTGTCTCAAAAAAAAAAAATTACATATCAGGCAACTAAACAATGAACATAAAAATCTGGGAAATGTATGTACATCAAAATTTTTTTTTATAGTTAAAAAGCTTTTTTTAGAAAAGACTTTTAAACATTTATATGTGAGTATATGTATCTAATTCAAGAAATTTAGTGAGCATTAACAGAGTATACACAATGCTATTGAAGATACCTAATGTTAGAAAAATCATCATTATTCACACAGTTTCAACAAGATTGTGACTACAAAAACCACTTGCTGTGTTAGTTTCCTATTGCGGCTGCAACAAATTAGCTACATTGTAGTGCCTTAAAACAATGCAAATTTTCTATCTCACACTTTAAAAAGGTAAGCAATCTAAAATGAGTCTTACTGGGTTAAAGTGAAGATGTTAGCAGGACTGGATCTCTTCTGAAAACTCTAAGGGAAGATTGGCTTTTCCAGGCTTTAGAGGCTGCCCTCGTTCCTTGGTTCATGTCTCCTTTACTTCATCTATAAAGCTGGCAACATTTGGTCAAATTCTTATGCTATCATCTCTCGGATTCTCTCTCTTCTGTCTTTATCAACCACCTGTAAGGACTTATGATTACAATCTTGATAATTCAGTATAATCTCTTTGCCTTGTGTCGACTTCTTTTAACAACCTTAATTTTGTCTGCACTTAGTTCTTTAGCAAGCTATCCAACACATTGACAAGTTTTGAAGATTCAGACAGGAACATCTTTGCATGAGGCATTATTATCCCTACCACACTGACCACAATCTCTATTTCTAAATCTTGTAATGTAAAAATACATGAAGAGGACATTCCCACTGTTAAAATTTGGGGGATTAACAAAACATCACAATATATAATTATCCTCTCCCCCACATGCACGATATGTGACTATAAAATATTTGAATGACTCAGTGATATCCAAGGCATATGTAACATTTTACTCAGAAATGAGTGCTTTCCATCCAAGGAATTATCATCACGGGATGGTAAATATTTGCCAGTGTTCCAAATAGTTCTTAAATATTTCTTTTGTTTGTGTTTGTAATCTCTCTTTAGACTGTCCTGAATAATGAAATACTGTCAACATTTTGACTGAGAAGGAGTTTTATATTTTAAAACACAAAACAGCGTGGCCACTAACTGATAAAATGGACTCTAAAGGCAATCCCTAAACATGATATATGCCCCCCAAATAATTGAAAAGCCAGTAAATTATTATTGAAATTGTTCTACAAGTTCTTAATGTGAATATATAAATTGACTGCTGTTGTTTGCATTTACGGAATTGGCTATATAGTGTCATTATATTATTAAACCATATGTTAAGCACTTGAGACCTCCCATTACTTACATTTTCAAATTACTTCCATTGCCAATGAGTATATTCATTGGTATATATAGTGAATATATTTATTGGTAATAGAAGTAGTTTTTGAAAATAGATATAAACTGACATTATATGTATTTTTATGGTGATGCTGACTTTAAAGCATCAATAATTGAAAATGAAAGCAACTAGAATTGTTCTGGAATAAAGATGTGTATGATGAGTGTGTTTAAATCAAACATAACACAAGGAAACATTTTTCTTGCTACTTTCTTTACCTGTACTAGGTATAGCTATACTACATTTTAAGTATTCCCAGTGTCGGCTCCTCCTTACATCTTTTTCTCTAACCTGAATCCACCCATGCCAGTGCTTGCTTTCCTTCCTGTCAAACACCTATAGTAATAGGAAAGCCATTGCTTTCAATAGCAGGCAACTCCACTTTTGAATATTTGTAAATTGTTAGAATGCTTTCTTGGAGGCCAAGTTAGTCTTTTTATACCTTTTCACCATTGAACTTCCATCTGGAGGCCTCATTGGTTCTTCACTAAGAGTGTACATCAAACTCACAAAGGGAATGAAAAGAAAAATGCATGAGGCAGGAGAAGAGCGGAGGAGAGGGACACACACACACAGAGACAGAGAGAGAGAGAGACAGAGAGACAGTGAGAGAGAAGAGAGACTCATGGTCTGGACCCTTCTTAAGACTATCTAGGGTTAGACTCTGGCATGTGTATTTAGACACTTCACTAACTCACTTATTTGTTCTTGCACATATGTGTTGAATGATTACCATGTGTCAGGGACTGTTTCAGATGCTGGGAATGCATCAGTGAACAAAATACGGCAAAATCACTGATTTCATATAGCATGGATCTAGGCAAGGAAGAAAAATAGCAAGCATAACAAATTTATAAATTATTATATTTATGTTAGTATGTGATAAATGCTATGGAAATGGATTAAAGATGGATGAGGATACTCAAGGTGGGGTGTGTGTGTGTAAAGGTGTTGAGATTTTATTTAAGCTGTTAAATTAGAACTTTCTGAGAAGACACCATTGAATGAAGACTTGAAGACTGAGAGGGACTTAGTCATCTAGACTCCTGGGGCAAACATTCTGGGCAGAAGGCAGAAGTATCTAGTGCAAAGTATCTAGGGCAGGAGCATATTTGGTGTGTTCAGAAATCAAAATGGAGACCACTGTGGCTGGAGAAGAGTGATCAAGAGCTATGCAGTGGAAGATAAGATCAGAAAGGAAGAAGATCACTGATGATTGGGATGTGATAGGTCATGTTAAGGAACTTGCCTTTTACTATTAATAAAAAGGGATCTTGAGCTGCAGAGTGACATGATCTGACAGGTTTTAACAGAGTAACTCTGTCTTTTGGGTTTTGGGGAATAGATTGTACAGGTCCACTGTGGATATAGGGTGATATGGTTTGCATCTGTGTCCCCACCCAAATTTCATGTTCAATTGTAATCCCCAAGTGTTGGAGGTGGAGCCTGATGGGAGGTTATTCGATCATGGGGGTGGAGTTCTCATGAATGGTTTAGGACCATTCCCCCTTGATACTGTACAGTGATAGAGTTCTAATGAGATCTGGTTGTTTAAAAGTCTGTAGCACCTCCCCCTTTACTCTTCCTCCTACGCTGGCCGTGTGAATTGCTCATTCTCCCTTTGCCTTCTACCATGTTTGTGAGTTTCCTGAGGCCTCCCCAGAAGACAAGCAGATGCTTCTTCATGCTTCCTGTACAGGCTGTGGGACTGAGCCAATTAAGGCTTTTTTTAAAAAAAAATAAATTACCCAGCCTATGGTATTTATTTATACCAATGTGAGAATTGACTAATATACAGGGAGACCGGTTAGAAGGAGTTGCTGTTACCTAGGAGAGAAGATGGGAGTTTGGAGCAAGGTTGAAGCTGTGAGGCTGGTTAGAATAATTTGTTTGTGTATATTATTTGAAAGAGAGGGTGACTGATGCCTTCTCGTACACGTTTTTAAAGAAATGCTGCTGATAAATATTTTATAAAGATTACCCCCTTTTCTCTCTAAGATTCACCTGCAAGCTTCTTCTGAGTATTTCATTTTTTGAGACCTCATACCCCTATTTCCTTTCCACGCCATGTATAGTCTATTTTCTCAGATTTTTGGGAAATTTTGCTCCGCACCATCTAGGACAATATTCCTCAGGAGGTCTTCTGTGGCCCTCCTGCATCAGAGAGATTTAGGGTGCTAGTTAAGGATGCAAATTATACCTGTCACAAAACTCACTGAGGACCCAGGGCATATATAATTTTAACTCACTCCCCAGGATAAGCTAAAGAATACACACACACACACACACACACACACACACACACACACACACACACACGACTATAATTGCTCTTGTCAGTAAGTGATGTCTGATTTTGTCAGACATCCACCACATCCACTACCCCCCGTATGATGACTATACCTTGACATTTTGCCACTGTCTGGCTGTGTGGGCTCCATATTTCCATTGAAAAGCTAAGCATGTTTCCTCCGCTTAGAACATATGTTTGTGCCTTTTGTTAACACTGCTAGCCAGGTACTTCTAATATTATTGCATTTATCAATAAATACTTATTGAATAGTTTTCTTTTTTTTTTTTTTTGCTCAGAACCAACATAAATCCTACCCTGTACTTGCCACTACAGGTTTAGAGTGAAGTGACATTTGATTTTTAAGGCAAGATATGCTGTTCTAAGTTATTTCATCTTGGCTGCAAGCACTTAATAAATATTTTCATAAAGAATGTATCAAAAACTATTTTGATCACAGAACTTATCCTAATTTTTTCCTAAATTCATGCAACCTATAGTCCCGTTATATGCATTCATAATTCCAGAGATTTTATTTCTTAAATATAAAGAGACAGTTCTAACTCATCTTAGGAAATAGCAAAAAAAAAATAGCAAATACAAATTAGGCTAAAATTGTATCAACTTTTCCTTTGAACTGTGATATCTGGAGAGCAAGAAATGAGCTCAGCCATGTGCTGAATAGCTCAGAACATAGTCTTTATAGCATTCGGAGTATGTTTGTCCCTTCCCATTCAGGATGCAAAATTCATGTATTCTCTCTTCCCAAACATTTCCTGCTATTTGCAGTTTGGTGGGTTCTAAGCAGTAATTAGTGGAGAGGAAACTAAGCACTCATGAGAGTTAAAGGAGTTAACATAGCACAGCAGTGTGATTAACGTGTGGGCACACTATCCTTTGTTATCAGTCTTAGGAAGTGCTTTAGTGGCCCCACAGCACTGGCATTTCATGTTTCTAACAAGAAAGGACTGTTTCTAACCTCAGTATCACATGACAATGCAAAGGCACTGAGGAATGTACTAGGTTTCTTATTATTCAACATTTTGGGAAAAAATATATAATGGCAGTAGAGAGGGTTTTGCCTGTTTATTCTAGAGGTATGCGTTATTTCAATAAGAAAATTAAGTCCTTTGAGGGAAAAAATCAAAATAAACTATATATTAAACTAAGTCTGCTTTCAATAGAGTATTATAGTCAAGTTATAGTCATATCTCTCTGGGAAAAGGTGCAATCTTCAAATAGTTTATTTTAAAAATATATTGAATGAAATTGGAGAAGATTAGATCAAATTTAGCTGGTACAAAATAAATGTGCAGCTTCAACTGCGGTCCCAGCTATCAAACATTTAGTAGCTTTCATCCATGACCTCCAGCTCACTTGTGATTTATCTGTCTTTTCTCAAATTAAACATCCATCTTCCCCCAAATATAAATACAAAGCTGTCAATAGCTATTCCAGAAACAATGACAGTAGAATCTGATCTTTTCTGGTTGAAATGTGTACATGTTAAGATATGTGGGCTGTGGCATTTTAAATTAGAGCAATTTAAAACACAATCCAGTAGAGCTGAATTACACAGGCCTTCCTTCAATCATTTGACAACTGACTTCTATATGAGGAAATGGCTTATATCAAAAGAAGAATGACAGGAACAGTTTTTACAGTGTGTTTTAGGAAAAGACTTGTGGTTAAAATGAATCTGCAGGAAGACTTTTTTTAAAAAAGAGTAAGTGGTGTAAAATTCGATAAATACCCTACATATACAACAACAAAAGAAAGTAAATGGTAAATTATAGCTTTGGCATTTAACTATATCTAAAAGAAACCACCATTCTTTTCAGAATGAGCTATTTAGTCTGGCAGTTTCTAAGGCCATAGTTTTCTTCTTCTTGTGTTTGCTACCTTAAATCTAAGATCCTCTAGAAAATAAACTAAAGGAAAATTTTAAAGAAGTTATTTTCCTATGTCCTATGCAAACATAGAATACAGCATGTGTCTCTTAATCATCTCTCAGTGATATTTGATATGGACCTTTCATATCTTTATTAAAACTAATGACATTTGCCATCACCGTGTGGGTCTGAGTTTGTGAGGTTAGCACTTCACAAATAGTTTATTTGCTTTTTGACACTGTGTCTGTACCTCAAAGAGCAGAGTTAAAATTATGCCACAGGTTATAGATGAATGGGTCAATAAACTAAGATTTCCCTTGATGTATATGGCAAAAAGCTTCCATAGGAGCATAACTCAATTAATTGTTTTGTCTCTAAAATTTAACGGATTAAACTATTAATAAAATGGTGTCTTTTTTGCCATTCTTCCATTATTCCAGTAATTTTTCAGGGTGAAAATTTTGTGGTGTTATTGAGAAATAACATACCACTGCCTAAATCCATTCAGGAGTTTCTGGCTTATATTATGATAAAGGCTCAAATATTATACAAATACAAATAGATGGAATAGACTGACCCTCCTCACCTCTTCAACCTCACCTTGCACCATGTTTTTCTTCACTGTTTTTCCCCCAGCTCTTCGGTCCTTCTTTCAGATCTTCCTAAGGCAACTCGCCCCCTCAGGATGAAGGGAAATTTATACATTGTTTCTTGGAACAGTTCATTCCTACTGTTGGCACATTTAGTACCATTTAGTCCTTTGGAATGCATTTCAACTAGGACTTCTTCAAGGAAGACTTACCTGACAATTGCTCCAAAACTAGATGAATATAATTTACATATCTAGGTGTGATTGTTTGATAAGTGTGCATCTCTTCCACCAGATGGCAAACTCCAGGAAGAGTAAGGACAAAGTCTATTTGTGTTTACCATTTCATTAGCAGAGTTTAATACCTTAGTGTTGGTACCAAAGAAAAGTCACTGGAAAGTCTGAGTGTGTATAAGAAAATGTTTTTTTTAAAAAAAAAAAACTGATATAAATTAAATAACTCCTAACTATATTTCAGCTGCAATTAGTCACTTCTTAGTCTTTCTTTGTTTTCTAATCCTGTATATATCTATAATTTTTTTTATCTGTTCTGGTGTAAATTAAAAAGTTGTCATTTTAAGTAGGCTTTTGTCCCCCTGAGACTTGACATCAAAAATATTTGACTGTCATCTTGAAATGCATCAAAAAACTCATGTTTCATGTATTTCTGATACTCAAAGCACTGAGTTTAATACATCCTGCTTTCTCTTCTCTAAGTGTCCTATCTTTTCAGACTGAAGAGATAAAATTGTTACTTCTCATGGCCATGCACAGGCAAGCAATTAAGTAATATTCCCTAGATCTGCATAAAATCCTTTCGCAGTGAAAGTTTTTACCTGTGCATCTATTTTGGTTAATTTGAATGGGTTCTTCTTTCCCCTCATCAACCCTCATATTTTTTTTATGTTTTCATACAGCAGAATTTGGCCAGGGTTGCTTACCATTTGTAAAGTGTCCGTATTCTTGACACTGAACATAAAACCCAATGGAATAAAATACTATCAATTGTAAACAGATCAAGCGTAGCATATTCACAGTGAGATAAAATTGAGTAAATAATACCCAGTAAGGGAAATTTCAGCTTCTGAAGAGATGGGATAGACTTACCTTTCCCTATTCCTGCCACCAAGTATAACAAACCCCCTGGAAATTGTATATATTAAATAGCGTGAACATAAGGGGACTCTGAAAGGTGAAAAGAAGGTAAACCAGCAATGTCAGTGGAAAACACATGAGGAGCTTGGATTTCCACTGTGACCTAGTGGTTACAAGATACCCCTCTCCCTCCTCATGGGTTCATGCCAGAGGAACATAATTGAGAGTTAGGTCTTTCACCACTGTTTAGTGGTAACAAGGCCATCCCTCAATTACAGTGTTACTGGAGACCATCAGGGAGCAAAGAAAAGGCAGTCTTATACTCTCCCAAACAAGGTTATATTAGTAGTGGTCTAAATGGAATCCTAAATTCCTAACCCCATCCAAGAGTAACAAGAAACCCCTCCCTACTTGAGTGTCATTGGATTATCAGCACACTCATTATGCTTCTTGTACTTCTGATACTCAAATCACTAAGTTTAATACACTTGCTTTCTTTTCTCTAAATGTCCCAGCTTTTCAGACTTAAGAGACAACATTGTTACTTCTCATGTGGAGAAGTAGAGATCCTGGATTTCCAGACCAACATGACAGTAATATGACACTGTCCTCCTGTTTTGCTGGAGTGATGTTGGAAGATGCATGCTAAAATACAAGATTAACTAATACCCAGAGTAATCTAACATAATATTTAAGAAATCAATTTGTCAGTTAAAAATTAATCATCATACCAAGAGTCAGGAAGATCTCAAAGTGATTGAGAAAAGACAATCAACAGGCGCCAACACTAAGATATATTAGAATGATCTGACAAGTATATTAAGGCAGTCATCATACAATTATAAAGTGGCCCTCATAAACAGATTTGAAACAAATAAAAAATAGAAAGTCTCAACAAAGAAACAGATGTTTTTTCCTTACAGAAGAACCAATTGGAAATTTTAGAACTAAAAATACAACAACCAGCCTTTTTAGCAAACAGTGCTGGAAAAATAGAATATCCACATGCAAAATAAATGAATCTAGATACAGACCTTACCCCTTCACAAAGGTCAAAATATATCCTAGAACTAAATGTAAAATATGAAAAATGTAAACCACCTAGAAGATAACATAGGAGAAAATCTACATGACTTGGTTTGATGCTATTTAGATACAACACCAGGGACACAATTTATAAAGGAAGTGTAATAAGTTAGATGTAATTAAAATTTGAAAATGCCTCTCCTCTGTAAAAGTCACAAGAATGAAAAGACTAAGCCACAGACTGGGAGAAAACATTTGCAAAAGACATATCTGATAAAGGATTATTATCTAAATATATAAAACACTCATAAAACTCAATATTAAGAAAACTAACAACCTTATAAAAATGCACTGAAGACCTCAACAGACACCTCACCAAAGAAGACGTTTATGGCAAATAAGGATATGATAAGATGCTCAACATAATATATCATCAGAGAAATGCAAATTAAAGTAGGATTGTAAAAACCCAAAATATGGACAACACCAAATGCTGGTGAAAATGTGGAGCAAAATGACTCTCATTTATTATTTGATAGAGTGCAAAATGATGCCTCCACTTTGTAAGATGTTAGTTTCTCACGAAACTAAATATAATCTTACCATATAATCCATCAATCATACTCTTTGGGTATTTATCCAAATTAGTTGAAAGGTTACATCCAAACAATAACTTTTCCATGGATGTTTGATGCAGTTTTAATCATAGTTGCTAAAACTTGAAAGTAACCAACATGTTTTTCAGTAGGTGAATGGATAAGCGAACTCTGATACATTTACGCAATATAATATTATTCAGCGCTAAAAATAAAAGAGCTATCAAACTGTAAAAAGAAATAGAGAAATCTTAAATGCATATTACTATAAGTCAATCTGAGAAAGCTACTGTATTAGTCCATTCTCACACTGCTATAAAGAAATACACAATATTGGGTAATTTATGAAGGAAAGAGGTTTAATTGACACATAGCTTCGCATGGTTGGAGAGGTCTCAGGAAACTTATAAACATGGCAGAAGGGGAAGCAGGCACGGATTAAACGGTGGCAAAGAGAGAGTGCATGCAAGCAGGGGAAATACCAGATGTTTATAAAACCATCAGATCTCCTGAAAACTAACTCACTATCACGAGAACAGAATGGCAGAGACCAACTCCATGATCCAGTCACCTTTCTCCCTTGACATGTGGGGATTACAGATCTCTCCCTTGACATGTAGGGGGTTACAATTCCAGATTAAATTTGGGTGAGGACACAGCCAAACCATATCAGCTACATACTGTATGACTCCAACTATATGACATTTCAGAAAAGGCAAAACTGTGGAGGCAGTAAAAAGATCAGTGGTTGAAAGTGGTTGGAGAAGGAAAGGATAAAGTAGTGAGCTACAGAAGATTTTAGGATGGTGAAACTATTTCTTTTTTTTTTTTTTTTTGAGACGGAGTTTCGCTCTTGTTACCCAGGCTAGAGTGCAATGGGGCGATCTTGGCTCACCGCAACCTCTGTCTCCCGGGTTCAAGCAATTCTCCTGCCTCAGCCTCCCGAGTAGATGGGACTACAGGCGTGCACCACCATGCCCAGCTAATTTTTGTATTTTTAGTAGAGACGGGGTTTCACCATGTTGACCAGGATGGTCTCGATCAATTGACCTCGTGACCCACCAGCCTCGGCCTCCCAAAGTGCTGGGATTACAGGCGTGAGCCACCGTGCCAGGCCAAAACTATTTCTTATATGAAAGAGTAGGCTTATGTTATTATATATGTCAAACTACACAGAATGTATGGCACTAAGAATGTAACCTATTGTAACACCTATATGTAACCTATTTACTTTGGAGCTATCAAATCATAAAAAGAAGTAGAGAAATGATATGTCAATGTAGGTTCATCAGTTGTAAAATATGTATCACTCTGGTGCAAGCTGTTGATACTGGAGGAGGCTTGGCATGCATGGGGTGGGGGCATGTGGGAAATCTCTATATTTTTCATTCAATTTTTCTGTAAACCTAAAACTTCTATAAAAATATTGTGTATTGCCAGGTGTGGTGGCTCACACCTGTAATCCCAGCACTTTGGCCAACATGGTGAAACCCCGTCCCTACTAAAAATAATAATTAGCTGGGCTTGGGTGCATGCCTGTAGTCCCATCTACTCGAGAGGCTGAGGCAGGAGAATCACTTGAACCCAGGAGGCAGAGGTTGCAATGAGTCGAGATTGCGCCACTGCACTCCAGCCTGGCAACAGAGTTAGACTCTGTCTCAAAAAAAAAAAAAAAAGAAAGAAAGAAAAAAAAAAAAAAAAAAAAAAAAAAAAAAAAAAAAAAAAAAAAAAAAAAGAAAGAAAGAAAGAAAGAATATAGTCTATTATAAGAACATATGCTATTACCATTTTTTTCTGAAAAAAAAAAGCTCAGTAAATAAACACAACAGCAGAATGGAGAGAATAGGGGAATGAATTAATTTGAAGACAGAAAAATACAAATTGCCCAATCTGAAAAACAGAGAAAGTAGACTAGAAAAAAATGAAAAAAGCCTCAAAAACATGGTACTATAACAAAATACCTAACATTTGTGACAATGGAATCTCAAAAAGAGAGGAGTGGTGCTGAAAGAGTATTCAAAGATTTAACAGCTGAACACCTCCCAAATTTAGCAAAAGACATAATCTACAGGCTCAGAAAGTTAAACAAAGTTCAAATAGGGTAAACTCCAAAAATCCACACCAGAAAATATCATAAGTAAAATTCTTATAACAGTAGACAAAATTGCCAGAGAAAAATAATATATTACTATTATGGAAACGACAATTAGAATGGGAGCATATTTCTCATTGGTAGTTATGGAGAGCAGTGGCAAAACAAGTTTCAAGTGCTAAAAGAAAAGAAGAGCCAATCCAGAGTTCTGTATGGTACAAAGTATCGTTCAGGAATGAAAGGGGAAATCAAGACTTCTCACATAAATGATGTCTAAGAGAATTTGTCACTAGCAGCCGTACCCTAAAACATGAAAAATGAAGTATTTTAAACAGAAGAAAATGCATACCAATATATCTTACGATATTTTAATTTGTTAATGTTTTTAATTTTTATTTTTATTAAAAATCAAATTTTTCTGTAAAATGTTCTATAAAATAACATATACGGGGTAGATGCGATGTTTTTATACATGCATGCAGCACGAAATAATTGCATGAAGAATGGGGTATCCATCCAACAATCATTTATCCTTTGTGTTATAAAAAAAATCCAATTACACTCTTATTTTTAAAAGCACAATTACGTTATTATTGACAATAGTTACCCTATTGTGCTACCAAATAGTAGGTCTTATTTATTCTTTCTGAATTCTTTTGTACCTATTAACCTATTGTGAAAGTGAGTATTCAGGTATTAACACAAAATTAAATTGATATGCCTGACAATATTACTGACAAGGCTCAGCTTATTGAATTTAGCTGTGATTCCTAGCAATTATGAGACTTTTTTTGAAACAAAAACAGCATCTCAATAAGTTGCCCAGGTTAGACTCAAACTCCTGGGCTCAAGTGATCCTCTCACCTCAGCTTCCCGAGCATTGGAACTATAGGCACATGCCACCAGGCCTGAATTAATCATGAGAATTTTAATCAGCGAAAAATTCAAGGATGCAAAAAAATCATGTTGAATTGGGCATTCAGCTTTTTTACCTTCTAAGGCAAAGGCCAAAATCAAAGATAAGTGTTAGAATACAGTTTAATAGTATAAACAAAATGTAAAATACAAGAACCCCAGTTGACACTGGATTCCCCTCTTACCCAAGGAAATTCCAAAGAAATCTGAAAAACTACTTCAGGCCATGATGGGAATGGAGTGTCAAACATGCTTTATTATACTCTTTCCCCTTTGGAGTTTAGACACAACTGACTAGCATTAACATTAAAATAGAGATTCTAAGACTGACAGAAGAGACCCTTTGTAGCAATAAGACACCAACTCCAACCTAATTCTAGTATAACATCACATAACAAATAACAGACCCTAAAGGAAATCAAAATATTTTACCCCAAACGTATGTATTTGGCATATTTTGTAATGACCCTGCAAAGCCTTCTCTTGTGAGGAGAATTTACGTTCTGTAGAAAATCCCCTTTCCTTCCCCTGTATTTTCCTGATACAGGAGATACTTAACTAGAGTATGATACCTTTTAAAGTCTGATAGTAGACAATTACCATCTATTATTTCTGAATCCTGCTACCTGGAGACTACATCTACATAAAAAGAACATTGACTTCCACAACCCCTTTTGTTTCCCTAAATATATGAAATCAAGCTGTAACCCAACCTCCTTGGGCACATGTTCTTAGGATCTCTGGAGGATAAGTCGTGGGATCATGGTCCTCACTGGCTCAAAATGAATGTCTGCAAATATTTTACAGTTTGGCTTTTCCATCAACAATAGAAAGACAAAGCACAAAAACGAATCCTTCCATTGTTATCATACTATAATGGACAAAAGTTTATGTTTAATCATTTTTCTCATAATTTTTTCTTGTCCCCTTTATTTATATTTTATACTACTTATTTTTATCTTGTATTAACTGTGCCTACCTTATGATATCTGTGATTTTATTGTAAGATTGTTCAATAATAATAGAAGGATTAAGTACATCTTAACAAATGTTATAGAAATACAAAGCATATTTTTTAAATTGTTGTTTTTATGCTTTAACTCTAGATTTCATATTAACCCATTTAATTTATATTGTCAAAGGCATTTGAAATAGAGCCACTCTATCTTGAATGAGGGCTACGAAAAATGAGGTTGGGACTTGCTGGGCTGCATTTCCAGGAGGTTAGAGCTTTCCTGGACTCTAGATGTTTATAGTTAAGGGAACAGATTAATAACGTTTACTAAATAGACTCAAGTTCAGGAATGTCATGATATTCCCATATCTTGAGAACAAAAACATTCCTAATTTTGTTTTAAAGATAATAATATCAATTCCTGCAAAATATAGTAATTTAAAAAACCAATCCTTTATCACAAACTCTTGTAGTAGAGCACATCTCCCCATGATTTTGGTTTTGTTATCCTATATATAAACAAGCATTTTACCTTGGGTGAGCATGTTCCACCTTACTTTCAGGAATGCCAAACTCTGTGGCGTAGGCATTCTTTCACCCCTTTACTTTCTTAATAAACTTGCTTTCATTTTACACTGTGGACTCACCCTGAATTCTTTTCTGTGTGAGATCCAAGATCCCTCTCTTGAGTCTGGATTAGGACCCCTTTCTGGTAACATCTTTCTGGTGAACCATGAAGGAATTATACTGAAGAGACCTCCTACCCAAAGGAAAATCATCTGCATGCAACACCAATTGGCTGACTTTGGGTAAATGGGATGCATTTACCTGAGTAGAGGATGGGATTGAGTTGGAGGCCCAATTTAGAGAAGTTAGCATCTCTCCAAAGACAGAGAAGGTTGAAGGCTCCTCTTAATAAAAGGCAAGGATGCTTGACAAAACTTGGGTTCAAGGTCCAGCTTAGGAGGGTTAGAATCCCTCCCAAGATTCAGGGAGTTAGAGGTTCCATTCGGGAAAGTCCTTCTCAGCTAAGAATGGGTTTGGCACCACAGAATATTAACTGATATGCTCTTTGTTTTAATATGCCTTGTCCTTTTTGTTGCATGGATCAATTTCTTGGTTGTTTCACTGTCATTTTCAGGAGACTTCATTTAACAGGTGTTAAAGATTTTGCCTTTTCCTTCCCCTGTGTACCTCCAGATTTCCATCCATTAGCTTGTGAAACATTGGGAAAAAAAAGGCATTGGCAGGATTTGGTTTACTTATATTTGGCTTATTTTAAGACTCTAGCTGCTAAGGCCTCATCTCTAAAATTGCTGATTGAAACTTGGTGTTTAACAGCTATGAGCAATAAGATTAGATAGATGCAGTTGTGTTTTGCTGCAGCTGTGCCTATTATGCATAATCGAGAAGCACTAGAATGGAAATCGGGACTTTTCTTCTTGCTGTTTTATTTCATTTGCACACTAAAAAAACTTATTGCCTTCCATGGATTCAGGCAAATCGGCTTTGCTTGTCCAATCCACGCTGCCCGTATTGCCCAGAACCAGCTTGCTCTGGTCATCCTCATCTAAATGCTCTTCATTTCCTTTGCATTATTTGACTTTTCTTGTATCGGATTCCATCTTGTTGTTTATCTAAGATTCATGATTCTGCCAGGTGTAGTGGCTCACGCTGGGTTCGGTGGCTCAAACCTGTAGTCCCAGCACTTTGGGAGGCTGAGGTGGGTAGATCACAAGGTCAGGAGTTTGAGACCAGCTTGGCCCACATGGTGAAATACGATCTCTGCTAAAGATAAAAAAATAAAATAAAATTAGCCAGGCATGGTAGCAGGTACCTGTAATCCCAGCTACTCAGGAGGCTGAGGCAGGAGAATCGCTTGAACCTGGGAGGCAGAGGTTGTAGTGAGTCAAGATCATTCCAATGCACTCCAGCCTGGGTGACAGGGAGAGACTCCTCAATTAAAAAAAAAAAATAGATTCATGAATCAGCTCATTTATATTATTTGGCTAGTATGAATAAGATAATTCAATTTTCATCAGGGACCCCCTCATTAATGCAGCTGGCCTTAAAACCACTCATCCTTTTTACTGGAACTTGGCCAGTGACAATACAAAATTTAAAACTTTTCTTTCAGCATCACCTGCCTCCTTCATGGGAACCACAACATCAGTCCCAAAGGACTCATTGCTAAAATGTATTTTTGAATGCTGGGACCAGTTTAAACTAAATGGGCTTAAAAAGAGGAAATTGGTGTTTCTATGTAATATTGTCTGGCCTTGATACTATTTGGAAAACGAGAAAAATGGCTGCCTACTGGAACTATGGCCTTTAATACTATACATCACCTTGATTTGTTTTGTAAGCAGGAAGGAAAATGGGATGAAATACTATATGTTCAAGCATTTTTGCTGCACAATCAGGATAAAACTCTGCCACAGGTGTGTGCATGTTTGATTAGAGGAAAGGAAAAAAAAAACCAGACCTACTAGGTGATCCCTTGATGCAAGCCCCTCACAGTTCAGCAGGCATTTATGGATGAAACAGAGCCTCTTTCCATCAGCTCTGAAGGTTCAAGTGCATCAGCCCTTTCTCCCTCTAGTCCATCTGGAAGTTCTATTGTGACCCCTTTGCCTCCTCTTCTTTACCCATTTAGTCCTACTCTATACCCACCACACTCTGAGGAACATAGCCCTGCAAGTACTGCTCATAGTGGAGCCTCTTATCAACCTCCAAAGGGAAATCTTCATCCAGAGAGAGTGGCGGCAAACAGTGAAGAAGGCATTATAAGAGTACACGCCCCCTTTTCTATGTCTGATTTGGCTCTATGTAAACAGTAGTTTGGTCATTTATCTGAAGATCCAGGAAAATTCATAGATGAGTTTGAAAAATTAACTCTTACCTATAGTTTAACTTGCCAGGATCTGTATATTTTGTCATCTCTGTTGTAGAGTAGAAGAAAAACAGTGTGTTTTGGGACCATCTAGGACCCATGCAGATGAGGTATTGGCTCATAACCCTTACCATAATATATATCTGGCAGGGGATGCAGCAGTTCCAGATCAAGATTCAGAATGGAACTATCAAAGTGACAGTGAGGACTTGGGGAGGAGAGATTATATGGTCACTTGTTTGTTGTAAGGGATGAAGAAATGTATGAAAACTCCTGTTAACTGTGAAAAAGTTAAGGAAGTTTCTCAGGGTAGAGATGAGAATCCCACTTTGTTCCAAGGGCATTTAGTTGAGTCAATTAGAAAATATACTAACACTGATTTTGGCTCAAGGGAAGGACAGACCCTTTCGGAAGTACATTTTATAACCCAGTCTGATCCTGATATCCGTAGAAAACTTTAAAAAGCAGCTATGGGTTTCAAGATTCCCATTAATTAGCTTTTGGATATGGCAATTAAAACTTTTAATGACAGGGACAGAACAGAGAAAGCAGAAAGAGCAAAAAGAACCTCCCACAAGGTGTAGCTCTCGGCTGTAACCTTAAGCTCATCTTCCACATAAGGTTGCCCTTCTGACTCTTGGCCTGAACAAAGGAAGCAAAAAGGTGGAAAACCTAAAGCTTGGCATCCAAGTCACTGTGCCTTGGGCATATATCAGTGTGCATAATGTATGAAAACTGGTCAGCACTCTTTAGTTATTGACTCCTGAACCAATGATGGCAGAAATAGTTAAGCAAGCCCAAGAGTGACAGGGCCCAGGAACTTCCAATTGGACAGCAGCTCATGTTGGGCAACGGGCCATATCTCTGGAGGAATCTCCAGTTACCCTTGAAGTGGCAGATAAAAATATTAACTTCTTACTGGATACAGGAACTGTTTACTCTGTTTTGACCAACAATAACAAGCCTCTCTCACAAAACTGTATAATCACAGGGATAGATGAACAAGCTCATGGACATTATTTTACCTATCCTTCACGCTGCTCTTCAGGGACTACTTTGGTTTTCTCACATGGCTTTCTTATCATGCCCGAATACACTACCCCCTTTTGAGGAAGATTTTCTTGACTCAGCTGTAAACAGTGGTACCTTTTGGAAATCACAAAGCAGATGAAAGACTGCCCTTTCTCCTCTCCTGTGATAAGGGAGAAAGGTCAGTAGGTGGCTCAACTAGCTTACCTATTGAAATAATCTCCCAAGTAAGTCCTATTATATGAGACACTGAGGTTCCAAGCAAAACTGTAAACATTCCCCCAGTTTGCATTCAACTTAAGCCTGATGTCCGATGCCCCTGGAAGAGACGATACCCTTTAAAGCCAGAAGCAAAAAAAGGGATCCAATCATTAATATCTAAGTTTTTGCAATTTAGGTTGTTAAGGCCCTGTGAGTCTCCTTGTAATATGCCAATTTTGCCAGTTAAAAAGCCAAATGAAGACTACAGATTTTTTCAAGATCTTCAATCTGTCAATAAAACTGTCATTCCCATACATCCTATTGTGCCCAATCCCTACATACTGTTAGCCCAGGTCTCTGGGGATGCCAAATGGTTTTTGGTCTTAGATCTTAAAGATGTCTTTTTTTTGCATTCCAGTACACCCTGATTTGCAATTCATCTTTGCTTTTGAATGGACTGATCCTGATAGTCATTTGGTTTCTCAATTAACCTGGACAGTTCTTACTCAGGGGTTTAGGGACAGCCTCCATCTGTTGGGAAATGCATTGGCTAGAGAATTAAGGATGTCACAAATGAATAAGAAAACTATTATCCAGTATATGGATAACATGTTGGTTGCCCCAACTAAAAGAGATTCAGATGAAAACACCATTAAGTTGCTAACTTTTCCGGAAACTAGTGTGTATAGGGTATCATTATGTAAGTCCCAGATTTCAACTGAAGAGGTTAGATACTTAGGATATGTCTTAACCTCTGGCACCTGAGTAATAGCCCCAGAATGAAGGGAAGCTATCCTGAGCATTCAAAAACCCCAAACTAGAAAGTGGCTGTGTGTTTTCCTAGGGATGGCAGTATTCTGCCATTTATGGGTGCCTGGATTTGGGCATATGGCAAAGCCTTTATCTGAAGCCCTGAAAGGAGCAGATCTAGATCCTTTTGAATGAGATAGCAATTGTAAACATGCTTTTAATGCTCTCAACAGGAAATCGGGATCAGCTCCAGCTGATTCCTAATCTTGATAAGTCTTTTTTCTTTTATGTAGCTAAAAAACAAGGAACCTCCCTGGGTATCTTTGTCAAGAAACTGGAAAATATCCCCTGACCAGTAGCTTATTTTTCTTTCTTTCTTTCTTTTTTTTAAATGAAGTCTTGCTCTGTCACCCAGGCTGGAGTGCAGTGGCGCCACCTAAGCTCACTGCCACTTCCACCTCCTGGGTTCAAGTGATTCTCGTGCTTCAACTTCCCGAGTAGCTGGGATTGCAGGTGTGCACCACCATACTTGACTAATTTTTGTTTATTTGGTAAAGACAGGGTTTCACCATGTTGCCAGGCTGGCCTAGAACTCCTGACCTCAGGTGATCTGCCGACCTCGGACTCCCAAAGTGCTGAGATTACAGGCATGAGCCACCACGACTGGACATTTTTAAAACAATTAGACCACATAGCTTCAGAATGGCATGGATGGCCTAGATATCTCAAGGCAGTTGCCGCAACTGCTCTTTTGGTAGATGAAGCCAATAAATTGTGGGATGCTTATTGAAATATCAGGCTTTGTTGCCAGACACTCGTGATATAACTCAAAGTATACCAGACTTTAAATTCAGCTGCCTTTCTGCCTGAACCCACAGCCACCCTAGATCACTTTGTACACATGTTATGGAGCAAGTTTATTCTAGCTGGCTGGATTTAAAGGATGAGCTTCTAGATAATTCTGAGGTAGAATGGTTTATAGGTGGAAGTAGCTTTGTGCACCAGAAAAACAGAAAAACTGAAAAACTGGATATGTAGCTGTCAGTCGACATGAGATAATTGAATCTCAGTCTTTACTAGTTTCTACCTCAGCTCAAAAAGCAGAATTAATAGCTCTTATTAGAGTCCTGTAATTGGGAAAGGACTTAAGAATTAATATTTACACTGATTCTAAGTATACCTTTCTGGTACTTCATGCTCAAGCTTCTAGCTTGATAGAATGGGAACTCCTAACCACTAAGGGTTTTCCTGCAAACCATAACTGGGAAATTTTTAATCTGTTAGATGCTCTTTTGCTGCTCAAGGAAGTAGCTGTAATCCATTGCAGAGGGCATCAAAAAGGAGACTGTAGTGTGGCAAAGAGAAACTCCTTTGTAGACGCTGCAGCGAAAGCAGCTGCATTAAAAGAGCCAGTTAGACTTGTAGGCATGTTAGCATTCACCACCCCGGTAATGATAGAACTGAGATATACCAAAGAGAAACAAGAATGGACTAAAGATCAGGGTTTAATTCAAAATCCCCTGGCTGGCTTATCAATGACAACAAACTGTTAATACTAGGTACTAATTGGTGGAAAATAGTTAAGTATTTGCATGATTCTACTGATTTGGGAAGATTCCCTGTTTCAGTTAATCTATCATCTTTTTATAGCAAAAGGCTTAATTAAAACAGTAAAGCAAGTAACTCAGACCTGTGAACTCTGTGCCCATGGTAACCTGAATAACCAATCTTTACCTCCTTCTGTAGTAAGATCTGTTCAGCATAGAGGAACATACCCTGGTGAAGATTGGCAAGTAAACAATACTCAGATGCCCCCATGTAAAGGGTTTACATATTTATTAGTATTCATGGACATCTTTACCAGTTGGTTCCAGGCTTTTCCTACTGGGTATGAAAAGGCAATTGAAGTTTCTAACTCCTGTTAAAAGAAATAATTCCTAAATTTGGGCTGCCTAAGAGCCTGCAGAGAAATAATGGCCCATTTTTCACAGTGACAATTACCCAAGATGTATTTTCAGCCCTAGAAATTCAGTATTGCCTTCATTCACCATGGAGCTACAGTCTTCAGGGAAAGTAGAAAGAAGCAATCAAACTCTAAAAAGGACCCTTGCTAAACTATATCAGGAAACATCAGAAACCTGGCTGTCTCTATTTCTTGTAGCATTGTTATGAGTGTGAGATCTTTCCCCAAAAAATTTGCAGCTTAGCCCTTTGGACATAATGTACGTATGGCCTTATTCAACTACAGATTTCCTGGTAGACATAGATACTTTCAAGCTACAAAATTATGTAATCAACTTAGGATAAGTACAAAAGGCACTCCTTGAATGTGGAAACCAAAGACTCCCTTCCCCTACTAAGGAAGAGAATCTTTTTATAACCCAGCCCGGAGATTGGTTCCTATTAAAAATTTGGAAGGAAGAATCCCCAGCAGATCAACTTTCCTTGAAATGGAAAGGACCCTATTAAGTTCTCCTAGAACCCCAAATGCAGTTAAACTTCTAGGAATAAACAGCTGAGTCTACTTATCTGTAATTAAACCCATCGATTATGCAGCCCCACAGGCCAGTGGAACACAAGAGACTGATCCTACTTATTCTTATGAGCCAACAAGTGACCTCTGGCTCCTGTTCAGAAGAAATAAAAGGGATGGGTCACATAAAGATATGGTTTGGGATTCTACTTTTGGACATGAGTTGGAATCACACCAATGCTGCGTGATTTTCTGAGTATGCACAGACTTTAGCTTCTCTACATAATCAGACAAACTGTAGGGTATGTGGAGAATTGCCGCTATCCTCCACTTCTATGTTGCCCTGGCATATTTAACCGGCCAACCTAAGCTTATAAAGATTTTATTATGTTTGAGAAACTGAACATTATAAACATAGTCCCTCTTTTCCCATGTACCATAGCCACACAGGCCTTAGCCCCTTCCCCTTCCTCTCCTTCATCGAGACAAAATGGCACCTTTTCGTCTAATTAGGAAACAGCTAAACTCCACCCCAACTTTATATTATATGTACATAATGGGCTTGGAGAGAGCTGACAGCTGTTCAAGTACAGGTATCAGGCAAAGCACCTCTATGCTATGATGAATATACATAAGCATGTGTCTTTATGGTAGAATGATTTATTTGCCTTTGGATATATACCCAGTAATGGGATTGCTGGGTCAAATGGTCATTCTGTTCCAAATTCTTTGAGAAATCGCCAAACTGTTTTCCATAATGGCTAAACCAGTTTACATTTCTACCAGCACTGCATAAGCATTCCCTTTTCTCCACACCTCATCACGATCTGTTATTTTATGACTTTTAAAACTTACGTTGGTGCAAAAATAATTGTGGTTTTGCCAAAGCCCAATTACTTTTGCAACAACTTAATAGCCTTTCTGACTGGTATGAAATGTTATGTCATTGTGGTTTTGATTTGTACTTCTCTGATGATTAATGGTACTGAGTATTTTTTCATATGCTTGTTGGCCACATGTATGTCTTCTTTTGAAAAATGTCTGTTTGTGTCCTTTGCCCACTTTTTAAATGGGATGTTTGTTTTTGTTTGTTAATTTGCTTAAGATAGATTCTTGATATTAGACCTTGTCAGCTGTACAGCTTGCAAATATTTTCTCCCATTCTGTAGGTTGTCTGCTTACTCTGTTGATAGTTTCCTTTGCTGGGCAAAACCTCTTTAGTTTAATTAGGCTTCATTTTTCAATTTTTGTTTTTGTTGCAACTGCTTTTGACATCTTTGTTATGAAGTCTTTGCCAGGTTCTATACCAGAATGGTATTTCCTAGGTTATCTTCCAAGGTTTTTATAGTTTTTGGTTTTAGTTTTAAGAGTTGTATTAAAATCCATCTTGATTTAATTTTCATATGTGGTATAAGAAAGGGATCCAGTTTCAATCTTCTGCATATGGCTAGCCAGTTATCCCAGCACCATTTACTGAATAAGGAGTCCTTTACCTGTTGCTCATTTTTGTCAACTGTGTGAAGGATCAGATGGTTGTAGTTCTGTAGCCTTAGTTATGGGCTCTTTGCTATGTTCCATTGGTCTAAATGCCTGTTTTTGTACAAGTACCATGTTGTTTTTACTACTGTAGCCTTGCAGAATAATTTGAAGTTGGGTAATGGGGTTTCCTCACCTTTTTTTTTTTGTTGGTTTTTGTTAAGGATTTTGTTGCCTATTTGAACCCTTTTATAGCTGCATATTGATTTTGCATAGTTTTTGTTTTCTATTTCTATGAAGAATGTTATTGGTATTTTAATAGAAATATCATTGAATCTGTGAATTGCTTTCGGTAGTATGGCCATTTTAATGATATTGACTCCTCCCGTCCACAAACATGATATATTTTTTCATGTCTGTGTCATCTCTGATTTCTTTGAGCAGTGTTTTGTAATTCTCATAGAAGAGGCCTTTTACTTTCATGGCTAGCTGTATTTCTAGGTATTTTATTCTTTTTGTGGCTATTGTGAATGGAATAGCACTCTTGATTTGGCGCTCAGCTTGGGTGTTGTTGGTGTTTTGAAATGCTACTGATTTTATTTACATTACTTTTGTATTCTGAGACTTTTCTGAAGTAGTGTATCAGAGCAAGAAGCTTTTGGTCAGATACTATGAGGATTTCTATGTATAGAATCATATCATCTGCAAACAGGAATAGTTTGACTTTCTCTCTCCGTATTTGGATGCCTTTTATTACTTTCTCTTACCTGATTGCTCTGGCTAGGGCCCCCAGTACAATGCTGAATAGAAGTGTTAAAAGAAGGCACCTTTGTCTTGTGCTGGTTTTCAAGGTGAATGCTTCCAGGTTTTGCCCATTCATTATGATGTGTGCTGTGGGTTTGTCATAGATGGCTCTCATTATTTTAAATCATGTTCCTTTAATACCTAGTTTGTTGAGGGTTTTCAACATGAAGGGATATTGAATTTTAATGAAAGCCTTTTCTGCATCTATTGAGATGATAATTTTTTGTCTTTAGTTCTGTTTATGTAGTTAATAACATGTATTGATTTACATAGGTTGAAGCAACTTTGCATCCAGGGATAAAGCCTACTCAATCATGGTGGATTAGGTTTTTGATGTGCTGTTTTATTTGGTTTGCTTGTCAGTTGTTGAGGATTTTTGCATCTATGTTTATGAAGGATATTGGCCTTAAGTGTTTTTTTCTTCTTTTTTTCTTTTTGGCTGTGTCTCTTCCAGGTTTTGGTATCAGGATGATGCTGACCTAATAGAATGAGGTAAAAAGGAGTCTCTCCTACTCAATTTTATGGAATAGTTTCAGTAGGAATTGTACCAGCTCTTCTTTATATATCTGGTAGAATTTGGCTATGAATTCCTCTGGCCCTGGGCTTTTTCTGGTTAGTTGGTTATTTATTACTGATTCAATTTCAAAACTCATTACTGGTCTGTTCAGGGGTTGGGAAGTTGTATGCTTTCAGGAATTTATCTATTTCTTCTATGTTTCAAGCTTGTGAGCATAGAGGTGTTCATCATATTCTCTAATTTTTTATTTTTATTTTTGTATTTCCGTGGGGGCAGTGGTAACATCTCTTTTGCCATTCTTATTGTGTTTATTTGGATCTTCTCTCTTTTTCTCTTCATTAATCTAGCTAGCAGTCTATCTATCTGAATAACTCTATTAAAGAACCCACTCCTAGATTCATTGATCTTTAATATGGTTTTTCACGTCTCAATATCCTTCAGTTCAGGTCTTATTTTGGTTATTTCTTGTCTTCTACGAGGCTTTGGGTTAGTTTGCTCTTGTTTATTTGGTTCCGTTATAGGTAGTGTTAGAGGAACCAAATAAGCAAGAGCAAATTAACCACAAACCTATTAGAAAACAATAAATCGATTAACAACTCATTAAATTGAGAACTTTTAGTTTTTTGATGTGGGTGTTTATTGCTGTACACTTTCCTCTTAATACTCTTTTGGCTGTGTCCAGAGATTCTGGTATGTTGTATCTTGGTTGTCATTAGTTTCAAGGAATTTCTTGATTTCTGTCTTAACGTAAATTATTTTCTCAGAAGTCATTCAGGTTGTTTAATTTCCATACAGTTGTATAGTTTTGAGTAATTTTCTTAGCAGTGATTTCTATTTATATTGCACTCTGGTCCAAGAGTGTGGTTAGTATAATTTTGTTGTTGTTTTTTAAATTTCTTGTTTTATGCCCAATTTTGTGCTCAATTTTATAGTATGTGTTTTGTGCAGATGAGAAGAATGTATATTCTGCTGTTTTTAGGTGGAGAGCTCTGTGGATGTCTGTTAGGTCCATTTCCTCAAGTGTTGAGATTAAGTCCTGAATATATTTGTTAGTTTTCTGCCTCAATGATCTAATACTGTCAATGGGGCATTGAAATCTCTGCTATTATTGTATGAAAGTCTAAGTCTCTTTGAATGTCTCTAATAACTTGCTTTATGAATCTGGGTGCTTCTATGTTGGGTACATATATATTTAGTATTTAGTTCTTCTTTTTGAATTGAGACCTTTAATGTTATGTAATATCTTTCATTGTCTTTTTATATCTTTGTTGGTTCAAAGTATGTTTTGTTTGAAATTAGGATTGTGATCCCAGCTTTTCTCTGTTTTTTATTTGCTTGGTAGATTTTTCTCCATCTCTTTATTTTGAGCCTATGGGTGTCATTGCATGTGAAACAGGTCTCTTCAATACAACATACTGCTAGGTCTTGCCACTCTGTGACATTTAGTTGGGGTATTTATCCCATTTATATTCAAAGTTAGTATTGATATGTGTAAATTTGATCCTGTCATCATGATATTAGCTGGTTATTATGCCAAGTTGTTTGTGTGATTGCTTTATAGTGTCACTGGTCTGTGTACTTCAGTGTGTTTTTAGAGAAGCTGATAGTGGTCTTTTCTTTCCATATTTAGTACTTCCTTCAGGAGCTCTTATAATGCAGATCTGGTCATAACGAATTCCCTCAGCATTTGCTTGTCTGAAAAGGATCTTACTTCTCTTCCATTTATAAAACTTAGTTTGTCCAAAGGTGAAATTCTTGGTTAAAAATTCTTTTCTTTAAGAATTCTGTGTATAGGTCTACAAGCTCTTCTGGCTTGTAGGGTTCCTGCTTACGTGTCTGTTGTTAGCCTGATGATATTCCCTTTGCAGGTGAAAATTCAAAAAGAAAATTCAAATTTAGAGAATGTGAAAAATATGTGTCTTGGAGTAGTCTTCTTCTGTAGTGTTTTTCTGGGGTTCTCTGAATTTTCTGAATTTGAATGTTTGCTTTGCTGATGAAGTTAAGAAAATTTTCATGAGCAATATCCTGAAGTATGTTTTTCAAGCTTTTTGGTTTCTCTCTGTGTTTCTCAGGCAATCCAGGAGTCATAGATTGGTTATGTTTACATAATCACATATTTCACAGAAGTTTTGCCCATTCTTTATTGTTCGTTGTTTATTTCCTTCTGACTGAGTTATTTCAGAGAGTGAATCTTCAAACTCTGAGATTCTTTCCTCATCTTGGTCAACTCTGCTGTTAATACTTAAAATTGCATTATAAAATTCCCGTGGAGTATTTTCAAATCTAATAGCTCAGTTTCATTCTTTCTTATAATTGCTATTTTGTCTATCAGCTCCCGTGTCTTTTTTGTGTAATCCTTAGATTCCTTGAATTGGGTTTCAACTTTCTCCTTTATTTCAATGATCTTCATTCCTAATCACATTCTGAATTCTATTTCTGTCATTTTAGCTATCAGCCTCGTTAGGAAACATTACTGGAAACTACTGCAGTCCTTTTGAGTTAAAAAACAGTCTGGATTTTTGAGTTTCTAGACTTCTTGTGCTAGTCCTTTCTCATATTTGTTGGCTGATGTTTCTTCAATGTTGAAAGCTACTGATCTTTGGATTGTTTTTTTTAATCCCATTCAATGATCTTGGGGGTTTGAGTATGGTATAATGTCAGTTCAGTTGATTGGCTTTGTTTCTGGAGGATTTTAGGGGGCAAGGCTCATCTCAGGACTCCTAGACTGTGTGTTGTAACTCTGGAGGGCTGGTGTCAGGCCCCAGGCTTTGTTCTGTGGCTCCTGGAGTTAAGGAACCTGCAGCACTGGAGGGGCCAAGTTGTTCCTGTCACAACACTGCAATGGGTGGTGCCAGCCACACTGCTTGTTAGGGTAGGGGCAGCAAGATCCATCCTCATTTTTACATGCCCCCAGCGGTGCCATCACCATGGGTTTCATGCTTCTCAGCTGCAGCAGGGTACTGGTAGGTGTAGGGGTGCCAGCCTTTGTGCTGGCATTCACAGCAGCAGTAGCAGCAGTGTGGCATGGGAGTGGAGAGGGGCCCCACAAACATTCCTGCACACATTTGCATTGGCAGTGGTGTTAGCATTGGGCAAGGGGCTACTGGGCACATGACCGAGTGTGCCCTCCATGTGTACGTTCACATGCGTGGCAGAAGCTGCTGGGGATGGGGGTGGGTCCACTGGTGTCCTTGCATAGCTTCATGCCAGCAGTGCAGGTTCTGGGTGCCAGACAGGATGTGGTTGATGGTCTCCATGCCTGTGAATGCTCCAACAGCAATGGCAGTGCAGTTGGGGGATTGCCATGGAAAAGTACATACATAAAAAGTGGCTCAGGGAAGGCTGTGGTGAGGGGAGGAGCTGGGTGGGCTGGTGTGCATCTGTAGGTGCAGTCTGCTAGAGCTCTTCACTCGTCCCGTATGGTCTGCTACTTCAGGAGATACTATGTGGGCCCCCAGTAGTACCCTACGTGGTCATCCAAGGCTAAACTGCAAGCAGGTTTGGCCGGGATGGAGCCCATGGAGAGGCCACAGACCGAGGGTTGCACAGGTCAGACCAGCCTCGTCTTGTGCAAAATCACCTTGAAGAGTTCAGGTCCACCAGGTTTCCTAGGACTAAAGTCTCCTCCAAGAGTGAGACAAGCCTAGACAATAGGCGTGCTTCACTACAGATGCTTCCACACCAAAATCTCTGGGCATCACACCTTCTGGATTTCTGCCCGTACCAAATATTTAAGCAGCTTTCCCGGCCAGCTCCAGTTTCCCTGGGGATTTTGGAGGAGTCTCTTGCTGGCAGGACCATGGACCTCTGGAATGCTCTCAGCAAGAGACTCCACAACCCCCAGGGATGCTGCCAGTTTGCTGCCAGTGGTTACTCCACGTGGCAGGTTGCTACTTGTCTTCTCAACTCACTTCTTTCCCAGGAGTCACTGGGGGCTAGGAACCAGTCCCAGTGAGTGGTAGCCCAGTTTGGGGTTCCTAGGTTCCCCTGACTTCAGCCCAGCATCTGTGTCTCCCTCAGTCCACGCTTCTGAAGATCTGCTAGGAGTGCTCCAGTCTTCCTGTTGTCATGGTCCCTTGGTGGCAGATGTTGCTCGCAGCTGTGTCTAGTCATCCATCTTGCCTCCTATCTCCTGAAACATTTTTTTATTTAATTTGTCTTTAGCTCTTTGAATGTAAATATGTTTCCTAACATACAATCTTCAATTCTTTATCACTACCACAAGAATACTGTGAGAGGTTTTATAAAATCTCTTCATAAAGTTCATGTGCTATCTTTCTGTGCTTTTCTCCTCATCTACCATTCAAGTAAAATTAGACCCTGTCAAAATTATGAAATGAGGTAAGTTTGAGTTGACTTGTTATTAATTAATCCAGAATGGTGCATGGTATGTACCACTCCATATCTAAGTTTTCATTAAGCTCTTCACAGAGATGAGTTTATCTTAAGAAATATATTAGATTCCTTCTTTGTCTGATGATAGCATGCTTGTGAGTGAAAACTGCATGGCAAGGTCATCAAGCAGTAAAAATATAGGTGTTGGTACATTTGTGTGCCTTTGGGATAAAATGGGAAGCTTCATGGTATCATGCAAAAAATGCAGAATTTGTAGTCAGAGAGCCTTATATTTGAAATACAGTATTGGACAAGAGAAAATAAGAGTATCAGTGTCCAATTTGCCGTACTTTTCTAATGATTAGAAGCTACACGTCAAATTAGAAGGATTAGCTTTCCACAGAACTTGATACTTAGTGTTTAACTATTCTATTATTGAATGGTGGGAGAAATGGCCAGAAAATATGAAGGCAAAATGTATAGATTAAAAGAGCATAACATACATATCCATTATTATAGTATGTAGGCATTATTTAGATATTTATTAAATTAAATGTGAAAAAAGATATACATCATTCTAATTTTGAATGCTAACTGGATATTTGGTGATACTAATGAACTACTTTTTATTTTAGATGCAAAAATAGTATTGTGATTGGGTTTTTAAAATACATCTTAACTCTATAACATAAATCTAAGTATATGTAGACTGAAGACTTTACAGATGCGAAATGGAGTAGATAGTGTGTAGGTGGGGAAGGATTTGCCATGGAGCGATGTTTTTTAATGCTGGAGAATGGGTACATGAGTGCATTTATGTTCGTATGTCTACATTTGTGTACCTTAAAAGTTTTCAAAATGAACAAGTAAAATAAGTGTTTTCCCCAAAAAGTGGGAGGGGAAGAAGACAAAATCATAGATCATACCCTAAGGAGTTATGATACATTAGAAGGCCACAAGTCCGTATAAAGGTATAGAGGATTTGATGAGTAGTACAAACTCTTAAGAGTTCATGGAAAAGAAGCAGTAGAGGCCAAAGAAGACTTGTTTGTGCCACAGATCTTGCTGAAGCCAGGCTCTTACTAATATGGTAACCATCATCAATGTCATACAAGGTAAAATGTAGTTGTATTTAATGTCAATTTCACCACTAATTTTGAATTCTGACTCTTCATTAACCCTTTCCAATCTTTTTTCTAGTTCATATCTATAATCAATTTATATGTTTGTTTGTGGCTTTGCTTGATCTTCATAGTTGACTGTCAAACAATCTATTTTCCTCTGCCTTCAAAGATTTCTACCTTATTTGGTTATTTTTTAATACTTTTGGAATATGTTTGCTGATATTAAATGCCTTTTTTGTTTCTTCAAGGCATACATATTGGAGAATATAATATAAATTCTCCTACCTTATGTTTTGTTATTTTCATCATGCACACTTTAACTCTCTTCAGAAGAAAAAAATCATTAAAATAATGTTGGATATTATGCAGGATTGACCAAAAACACAGCTGAGATATTTATTTTAGTTACAGAAAGTCTCAGTTGTCAAACAGTCAAACAGATGATGACTTAATTGATCCTAAATGCTTGTTCAGATAGAAGCAAAAACTAACAAGAAGATATCTTGATTCAGATCAGTAATTTTAATGATTGAAACGGAGATCTACAGTGATTCAAATTAAATGAATTAACTGCTACTGAGCTGAAAAGAAGTAAATCATTTATGAGAAATGCACACTTTATATATGGCATATTTTAGAAATCATAGTAAGAGGGGGTTAAGACAAATAATATTATTTATTTACAAAGCACTGTCACACGTAGTCACATTTAGTCTTCACAACAACCATGTTAGATACCATTGTCCTAATTTTATATTGAGAGGTTGTTTCTCAAAATAATGCAGTTTAAGTGCCTTACCCAATGCTATACATTTAGTAAATGCTGCATTTCCAACTAAAGCCAGGATCTGAATTCAGAGTTTTTTCAATGATCTCAGTTGCCATCCACAGACATCAAGTCGTAACTTTTGTAAAGCTATGTTATTCCTAAAAATTAACTCTCACTAAATTAATTTGTATTTTGAAATACATATTATGGTTTTATGGTTATTATTGAAAGAGATGATCACAATGCTATGATTAATGCCATTACAAATTAGCAGAAACTTATACTAAAATTACAGCTCTACTTGTAATTTTAGTGGACATCTCTCAAATTCAATTTTTTGAATATTTTTGAACTAAATCAAAAGAATTTTGAGCAAGCCTTCCTGGCAAAGGATTTTACCTTATCAGATGCAGACCCTTTCTTCTCTAATGCATCAGGAAACCAGATATTTTTGACAGATTGAGTATGTTTAGCTATCCTGATATAAGTTTTCTACAGCAAGATTTTTTTAGTTTCAATTTTTCATAGATATTCTCATTGTTTTTTAACAATTTATGAAGAGTCTTCTGTTTCTTTATTTCCTTGTTCATCCACTATTATAACTCGTTTTCACACATGATTATAATCAGTTTTGATTATTTGCACCCCTGAGCTTTTCACAAAATATTCTGCTGTATATTTCAAGAACTCAAAATTTTCTACATATGTTCATTTCACGAATTTCATTAACTATAGCTTTCTCAAAGATGAAACATTAATTTATCTTAAATGTACATGAAGCTAGAAATGGTGATTATATCTTCCTAAGGTTAAAGAGTATGTTTAGGGAAGATGTTTAGAAACCAGAAACACTACTCACATACCCAAGCAACAACAGCTCCTGGTATAGCCTCCCTGATGGGTCTGTCAGTGAGATGATTAGCGCCCCACTTGTAACTTACATTCTGCGTACTCATGTCTCAGAGATTCCTTTCTCAAATGGCCCTAAGTCCACTTCTAGGGTTGTGTGGGCTTCCTCCTTGGCCCATCATGCTTAGTGCAGACCTGCCTCAGGTGTATATACTCCTGGGCCCAGTGGCTAACCAAATGGCAAATGTTAGTGGGAAAGTATAAATACGTTTTTAATTTATAGATGGTAGTGTTCATATGAGTGCAAGGCCCTTCCCAGAGTTTGACAATGCAAAGGGGAAAGAAGAGATGGGGAGAGTACCAGTAGCATCTGCCTAAAGGTGTTCTTTTTTTCTGTGCTGCTACCTTCTAATTGAGAAGAGCAAAGAGTCTAAGAGATCACAATTTGAACCTATCCTTCAAGGTGATTAGGAGTTACTTTTTCAAGGTAGGAGCATAGAATACATTTTATTTAGCATATTGTTAGCATTATCTAAAACTTTTAAAAACATAAATTAGTGGTATGTAGGTCTTTATTTATTCTCTTGTTACAATGCCCACAAGTATTATAGGTGGCCTAAACAGGAGTGACATTATCAGACAGAATTTGTACTTGCTTTGTGAGCTTATGCCAAAGAAAATATTGAATATGTATCATATTGTCAGAAGTATATCTCATGAAGGTTATCAGAGCCTTGATTTTTACTCAAATTTAAATCACTTTCCTCTCATAGATATCCTAAAATATTATATAGTATATTAGGAAATTATCATTTAAAGTAATATTGAGTTCAAATCCTCAGTATTCCTGAAGTGAAAATTCCGAGCAATTCATTCTAAAATTACCCATTCCTTCAACAAACATAAATAAATTATCTATTGTATAAATAGAAGACCTTTTGAAAAAATTGTTAAGGATAAAAGATAATATGGCCAGGCACAGTGGCTCACACCTGTAATCTCAGCACTTTGGGAGGCAGAGACAGGAGGATCACTTGAGGCCAGAAATTCAAAACCAGCCAGGGCAACATAAAGACCCCGTCTTTACAAAATAAGTAAATAAGTAAATGACTTAGGCATAATTGCCATTTTGTTTTGTCTAATAATGAAGATAAGCATGTTAATTGATTTAATATAGGGCAATAAATGATGTGACAAACGACCATGACAAATAGAGTATGCAATCTTGCAGGACAGTTCAAAGTTGTCCATGCCTAGAGTCTGGCATTTACCTGAAGGGAATAAAGTTTCACTAACCAAGACAGGAAATGCAAAAGAAGCAATTGGTTTAGGGGAAAATATAAAGTTTTAATCAAATAGAGACAATTGTTTCTTTGGAACCCCAGGGAGAAATAACAGTACAAGTGTATTGAACAGCTATGTCTCATACATCTCCCAACTTATTTTCTGCAAGTACTCCATTATGCAGCATAAAAATATCACTAAAGCTAAACTGGTGGGTAAGCAGCCTCTCCTTCATTTTGGGATACCAGGAGTATACATTTGATTAGAGAAAAGGTGATCATGTAACCACTGAAAAGACAATGTACAAAAATAACACTAATCGCACAGGACCAGAAAACAATTTAGACCATACATTGACAAGTATCTATGAGACTGCTGAGACCCAATCTACTTTAGGAATCTAGGCTAAGATAGTCTAACCTTCAAAAGCCATGTACCTTGCTGTGCTGTTTATAGAAAGCACCTGGAAAAAGGACTCTGATATTTCCTAAAAACAAAACAAAACAAAACAAAAAACAAACAAACAAAAAAACGCTTTACACTCCTGATTCGTATATTTTGAGTTTCAGATGGGAATAGCAGTAGAGCAGGTGTCCTTTCCTGTGTAAAGTGAGTTCATTTTTCATTACTTTCTGCTCTCAAAATAAAGTATCAAGCAAAATCATTGAGCTCATGTGCTTCTAGTTCTGGCCCCTATTTCCAGCTGCAAGCAAGTCTGCCAATAAGTGTCAGATTTGTCAAGAAATTTTATGACATGAATGCCTGGAATGAGTCCAATGATTACATCCTCATAGACTATTGAGACTCTGTCAGGGAAATAACACTACCAGAGTTGTCACAGAGACTTACCATCTGCTCAATATCCAAGACAGTGAGCTGGGAGGGAAGAGCAGAATATCTCCATATCCTGTAATCAATTAGCTGAATTAATGTGTGTGATTATTAAATTTATATTACCTTAAGATAGAGAAAGTAACAAACAATAAAATTGGAAGGAATCAACTCAAGAAATCCAAAGCCTCAATTAGTTTTCCAATGCAAACTTCCTTATCTTGAATTCCAGTTAAATTAATATGTCTCTCGTACAAGGAAGGTGACTGAATGAGTCAACATAGGCAAGTTTGTTTTCTAGAATGTAACAATCCCCAAATCTCAATGATTTAAAATAATAATAGATCATTTGTACAGTGGGTTCTGTAGAGTAACAAATTGCTCCAATCTGAAGTCACATAAAAAGAGACAATATATATTAGGAAGAATTTGGTATAAAGGAGATTCCCATAGGTATGAATATAAAGCGTAAGCTTGGAAGAAAGGAGCAGTGTCTTCATACTTGTACCGGAGCCACTCCCATGTATTCTGCAAATCCCACTTCATTATCATTCATGTTGAATATTCCAAAAGATCTGAAGGATAGAGCCTGAGTGACTTCTGACATCACTGCATTCTGGTTTCTTGTTCTATCAATTTTTCTTTTTCTATTAATCCTTTCAGCATAAGGAAAGAAAGGTTTCAAGTTTAAATTACTACAGGGCTTATATAATTAACAAAAATATATTTATATTAATCAAAGAGCATTTAAAATTATAATTGCAGTGGTTTACTAAGAGGCCAAAAATAATTAGTAGTTTAAATATTGATTTATTTAGAGACCCTTGCTCAGTTTTAATAAACTTTTAGTTATGTTAAATTTTAGAAATGACTTTAAGAAAATCTCTGATGCATAAGCTAGTCTGCAAAGATTTATATAGTTTTTAATAGTCAAGTTATATATTTTATTTAATAACACTTGAAAATCTCTTCTAATGTAAGTTTAAAGAAGGAGGAGTAATATAATTGAGTTTAAATATTATCAATAGTTAACACATTGTCTTCAAAAAGTCTTTCTTGTAGCTTAATATTACCCAAACCCATCTGATGACTTTTACTGGAATTGCATCCCAGTTTGGAGGAATAAACTGAATACAGATGCAATGTTAGAGGTTACAGAAAGTCCCAGGAGAAGCCAGGAGTAGCTTCCGACATGCTGTTACAGGTTTGAACCTTGTATCTGAATTTCATACAATTATCATCTTAGGAGGCTCAGTGCTCTGATAGTGCAAGAGTTCTTGAAAGTAGGAAATGTAGGTCAGGCGTGGTGGCTCACACCTGTAATCCCAGCATTTTGGGAGGCCAAGGTGGGCAGATTACCTGGGTCAGGAGTTCAAGACCAGCCTGGCCAACATGGTGAAACCCCATCTCTACTAAAAATACAAAGTTAGCCAAGAATGGTGGTGCGTTCCTGTAATCTCAGCTACTGGAGCGGCTGAGGCAGGAGAATTGCTTGAACCCAGGAGGCGGAGGTTGCAGTAAGCCAAGATCGCACCATTGCACTACAGCCTGGGCAAAAAATAGTGAAACTACATCTCAAATAATAATAATAATAATAAAATAGGAAGTGTTTTTGTTAAATTTCCTTGAGTTTCATTACTAAAAAATTTTTGTCTTTCCAGCCATTATGCTCCAAAGTATCTGAGAAACCCTGTACCTGTGATTCTATTAAGGCACACTTGTTTTCTGTTTTTTCTTCCTCCATATAATCCTGATAACACTGATTCCTCATGATTAAAATTGTAACATTCATTTGTGTCTGAGTACAACAAGTTGTCTGTCTTAAGAGGAATCAGAACAATATAAAGAGGCTGCTGAGTCTAGTTAGGATCCTTTCTATTTTGTGGCCCTACAATGCAATCTCCTTTCCAGACTTCCCTTCTCCTTCCTGACCCATGTAGTTAGTTGCTGCCCCCTCAGTCTTCATTGCATTCTGACATATTTGCTCTGAGACTTCCTCAGCCAAATATACACAGTTCATCTTATCCAGACAATATACTCCTTAAGAACAAGGTCTGTGACTGCTTCTCAGCATACACTCAAGTCAGTGTATTGAATGAAGTAAAGAATGAATTCACAGGGAACAACCAGCTGCCTTCAGACTGTGTCTAGATTCCAGTCCTGCCTTTGGTCCCTTTTTTTTTTTTTTTTTTTTTTTTTTTTTTTT
>NW_016107476.1:4490663-4494601 GCF_001604975.1 Cebus imitator
ATTTTTTGTATTTTTAGTAGAGACGGGGTTTCACCATGTTGACAAGGATGGTCTCGATCTCTTGACCTTGTGATCCACCCTCCTCAGCCTCCCAAAGTGCTGGGATTACAGGCGTGAGCCACCGCGCCCGGCCCTCTATTTCTTTAACAGCTGATCCTCTTGATAATCTCTGCAGAATTAGAGGAATACCTATTTCCATGTTTTTTGCCCCAAATATCCATACCCTTAAAAACTGAGACTGTGTTCTCACATCCACTTTAAGGTGCAAATTTGTGTTTTCCTACAGGCCTTCCTTGATAATGTATTTCTGACATGTGTTCTCCATTCCACTCACTAGTATGTAATATGTGAAGTGTTCAACAGTCTTTTCTATTCAATGAAAACAGATAACAATACAATATTGCCTATCTAGGGATCTAAAATACAAAATGGAAATAAACAGTGGAACAATTATTTCTCTCTGGAAGACAGGAGTGTTTTGTGCTTAATCTATAGTTGAGCAATAACTTGTAATGAGTATGTGTTCCAAAGAAACATAGAATGAGATTTCGAATGGCAAATTCTCCACTTACAGGTAGTAAAACCATAAAAATGCAAAGCAGAGCATGGAATCTTGCTGTTATTTTTTCATGTAAAAACTGTAGGTCATTATGTTGAACGAAATAAGCCAGGCATAGAAAGACAAACATCACATGTACTCTTTTATTTGTGGATCTAAAAGTCAAAACAATTGAACTCATTGAGATGGTAGAAGGATGGTTACCAGAGGCTGGAGAAGGTAGTTGGGGAAGGGTGTGAGGGAGGTGGATACAGTTAATGGGTACCAAAAAAAATTAGTTAGAAAGAATAAATAAGACCTAGTGTTTGACAGGACAACAGGGTTAATGTAGTCAATAATAATTTAAGTATATGTTTATATATAATTAAAAGAGTATAATTGGATTGTTTGTAATACAAAGGGTAAATGCTTAATGGAATAGGTATACCATTTTCCATGATATGATTATTATACATTGCATGCCTATATCAAAACATCTCATGTACCCTATACATATATATACCTAATATGTACCCACAAAAACTAAAATTTTAAAAATATAAAACTAAAATATTTGGACACCTTTGTTAATCCAGCATTTGTTTATACATAGCACTNCTTTGAAATTCCACTTTCCTGATCAAGGCTTGGAAGTCAAATTATTCAGAAAGCACATGGCCCATTATTAAGAATTAAACATGGTACTTAAAAGAACAAATTTGTCTCTTCTCTTTTTAAAATCAGAAAGTAGCATATAATTTTTAAATTTCATAACAATCTATCATTGAATAAATAATTTTCGATGAACCCCTAGTGACTAAATATCAAGATGCAGTGCTCATGGAGGAAGATGCCCACACAAATAAGACTTGCTTTTTGTCACAATGACAAGTAAAATTAATGCTTGAAGCACTGATTCTTGCAGCCTGAATTTGCAGTATTCAAATCATTCATTAATTCATGAAAATGTCACTAACATCTCAGCAAATGCACGAGGTAAACTGGAGGAGTTATCATTTTCTCATCCATCTGCAAGAATACAATCTCCATGGCTACAGATTCTTTCTCTGACTTGTTTGCAGCTGTATCTCTTGTGCCCAGAGCAGTGCTTGGCACAGAGTAACCTAATGAATGTCTGTTGAAGGAAATAATTAGTTCATTCATTAAATACTTCAGTTCACCTAGTGTTAGAAACTTGTCACAGATTCTCTAACAATTTGTTAGATGAGCACATGTGGTCATTGTGCACTGGAGACTGTATGCATGACTTTAAGAGCACAGACTGAAGTCATATTCCTTGAGCTTGACTTATACCCCAAATGCACTAGCTGGGTGACCTTGGATTAGTTACATAGCATCTTTGACCTTCGGTTTGTACATTTGCCTTCAAAGAGTAAATAGTCATAATGTAATCCTCATAGTATTGTGTGAAAGTTAAATTATCTAATGCATGTTCAATGCTAAGCACAGTATGTGCGACATGATAAACAACAGTCCTTGTTTGTGATACCATTTTCATCATCTAATAATATTCAACTCGTTTTAATTAATTAATCTGAAAAATCATGTAAAACTGCTCTGGAAGATGAACATTTCAAATGTGATACCTAGGGCATAGCAAAGTGCGTAAGGCACGGGAAATTACAATCCAATTCACTATAACAACAAGCCTTAGAAAATTTGATTTTCGGTGGTTGTAACCCTGCAGGAGGAAACTCCCTCTTTATCTTCTTTGCATTGTTTTCCTAGCAAATATTTTACAATCAGACAGAAAGTATCGAGTTATTCTCCTTTCCTAAGAAGTGTGGATGAAAACAGTCTTAGTGAGGGGGTAAAAAGAAACCATAGAAAGGTGTTCATGAAGCATCTATCTAGACAGTAACAGAAAACAAAGAGGAAGTCCAGCAGGGAGAACCTCATAACTAAGCTACAGGTGATATTTTTTAAAATCAGTATTGTTGGGGAAATTCTCTTTTTTTCAGACCTCAGTTGCCAACAAAAACTGAGAGAAAGAAAATTGAAATAGAAAGGAAATTACATACCTGTGAACTAGGAAAAACAGTTTCTTCACTGATGCCTATTAAAAGAGATTAAATTAACTTTTTCCAGTGGTAAATCTTTCCAACGTATTCTCTTCTCTCTTGGAAAAAGAAATAATTGAACGAGTTTTCAAATTTATGTATATTTTACAATAATGATTGCAGTTTCTATTAATACACTTTTGCAGTATCATTAAATGTTTATGAAATGTAAACTGACAGTAGGAAAAAAAGGATTGAAGTGGCAGGATGTCACCAGATGCCATGTTACAGATGCACAGTTTCAAGAGACAGGCCGCATTGCCTGCTGATTGAATGTTGCCATTACAAAACCGAGGAACTGCTGCCAGGCCTTGAGTTCCTCCATCTCCCAGTCTGCCAAGAGACAAATCCAGGAAATTGTGATGTGAGCACAACATGAAGGGGATAAAGTTCAGTCATTTATTGAAAGGACAAAATAACTACTCTATTTTCTTCACTCACCTAAAGTCAGAAATGGATTTTGTGCCAACATTAGAAATAAATACTGATGATATTTGGAGATTAAAATTCTTAGCACATGTTTGCAAGAGAAGTGCTAAGGCCAATGTTACATTCAAATTCATGTCGGAGATTGGGCATTCCACCTACCTAAATGCCCGTCTCTTAATTTTAAATACTCCCTAAGTTCCCATAGTAAGTATGTGGCATGTAGGCTTTTAAATAGATGCAAATGGTATATTTCTAAACTTTTGAGTGTAAATAATGTACTGAGACGTTCTATGGCTTCCACTTTCTTTCCTACCAAGCTTGCAATTGACTTCTCTCATATCTCTTGCCTCATTGTGCTTGCCAAAAACACAGATGCCTGGCCATGATCTGGCTGCTCAAGACTTTGCTGCTGTAGCAGACTAGGATACATATGATCCATGCTACGTATGAAAGTGGACTAAGCATTGTGAAACTGTAAAAGATTACCAATATTATAGAGAAAAATCTCAGTTAGTGAATATACACATCTACATTTCACTAATTCAAAAAGATACATTAAACTCCTCAAAAAGTGAGGTTACTTTCTGTTATTTTGAAAAATTTTAATATTGTTATTATAAACATAATTATCACTATAATTATTATTATTGATATCTTCTCCATTTAGGTGGCAAATAATCTCATAATTTTATAAGAATATTTTAAAATTGTGAAATAGACAGCAAATATTGATAGGCTATTTAGCTACCTTATAAATACTCAAAATTCACCCTTGAATATCTATCTTGTATAGACAAGATAGTTCTGACTTAATTGAAATAATAGATTATTGGTAGTGGAAGTAGGTATTAATTTTAGTTAATTGTTAAATAATTCAGGAGTTAATGACT
>NW_016107476.1:4494841-4499036 GCF_001604975.1 Cebus imitator
AAAAAGAATTAGGATTCACACATTTCCTAACAATATGCCTGGTAATAATGATACTCAATACTCATAGCAATTGATATGTGTCAGACCTGTTCTAAGTGCTTTTTATTTATTAATTCAATTGATGCTCATGACAACTCTAGGAGGTGGGTACTATATTTAGTCCCCTTTTACTGATAAGGAATTAAGGAATAAGATTGGTTCAAAAGTAATTGCGTTTTTGCCATACTTTTACTTCTAATGGCAAAAACCACAATTACTTTTGCACCAACCTAATACATAAAGGGTAAGTAATTTGCCAGGTAAAGTGCCAAACAGGATTAGAACACTGAAAATCTAGCTCCAGGGACGACATTCTTGTAATGTCTTTTAAGTACCATGTTGCAACTGCAGTAGTAATCATTAAGTATTATATATATATGTGTGTATACATTTATAATACAAATAGATAATCTCTGAAGCTAAATTAAGTATACTGAACATACTGATATGGACATTTATTCGTTAAACAGAAAAATTTATACTAACATAATCTGGCAGTGCATGGAAAATACAGTGGTGGACAAAACATAGTCTTTAAACACAATTAGCATTAGCATCAAAGAGAAACTAAGTGAATTCAACATTCTTTGACTATAGGTTGGATTATTGCTCAGCAAATGTACATTCTTCTCTGTTTTTCATTTGGAGTAGGGTGTATTTCCCTGCCACACTGACTTTGGATTAGCGGTATGACTTACTTTGTCCAATGGAAGGTTGACAAATGTACTCATGCCGTTTACTATGGAAAGAACTTACCCTGGGTAGACATTGGTCCAAAGAATATATTTGGAGAAAATTCTACATGGATTGCTCACATTTCTGTATATCTTCTGAGTAAAAAGCATTGACTGCTTTGTTCTGGAATATCGTTGCCTGAATGCTTGTAGAGAAAACAACCTTGAATGTTAGAGATGGCTTTTCCCTCTGAGGCAGAGAGCAAGATAATGACTCTGTTTGGGTTAATGGCTGAGCAAGTTTGCTAGAAGTTACTTTAAAAATATTTGGATTTCCTAAGCTCAGGGTTCCTCAAGTATGACACAGACCCGCTAGGTACGAAACAGCTACCTGGTACTGCCTCCACATAAGTTCCACAAAGTTTAAGGGGCAGGAGAAAGGAAGGCAAGCATGAATCCCATGCCTTCTGCTTTCGTATCAACATTTTAAAATACAATAAAGTAATAGAAATGTCCTTGGTCACTGCCCAAAGCGTATCCTTGGTCACTGCCCAAAGAGTCCATTTTCTCTGTCAGCGTCTATGAAACTGTGAGAGGAAACTTGTTAACTTACAAATAGGATAAAATTTGAGACTGTTAATAGTTAATTATAGAGATTCAAAGTCAATTGGATCAGACCTAAATCTAATTCATTAATTGGAGTGAAGCCCAGCCCACTTGCAGCTCTGAAACAGAGGGCGTGAGCCCAGGCAAAACCAGTCAATCCACAGTTGATACAATGTGAAGTGAGCGAGACCAATATACTCATTGTTTTAAACCACTAAGTTTGGGTAATATGTCATGCATAATTATTGCAGCATTAGCTGACTGACAACATTATACTATGCCATGTGCTATATTGAAAGTAAGTATAAGGTATAGAAATGAGATAAAGTAACAGGAACACTTAAAGAATTGTATGCTCTGACAAGTACTGTGGATATAAAAATGGTTATATAATTTTATTTCATCTAACATTGACAAAAACAAATCCTGCTTATTGCTTGCTCACAAAGATTAGAAACTATTTTTGACATTCTTTGTTATTTTTCCCATGAAACATAGCATCTACATATTAAGTTGGAATAAACAAGCCAAGATAAATTAAGTATATGTGCAATTATTATATGTCAATCATAAATGAAAAAAGAGATTTCCAAAATATAAGACGTTCCTCAAACTGAACCTAGAAATCCTAAAATATGGATGTAGTTATGGAAAAATCCTGTCACTAAGTTGATTATAGTAAGGCTTAGAAGGAAAGTGTAGTTAAAGTTTGCAGGAATACAAATGATGTAGGAAGGTCTCTAGAGCAGAGTGTGCACTTCAACAAGCAAGAGTTCTTCTTCATGATATTCTACCAAAATAGGCATGGGTACAATTGAAAAGAGTTGTTGGCTCCTTCTTGCTAAAGTACCCACAGTCATGAAACACAAATGTGTTACATTTAAATATTTCAAGCAAAATGTTCAAAGAACTCGACAGGGAAAATGACCTCCTTAGCATAGCTTATTTGGAATATCTATTGTTTGGTTCAAATAGTGTTGGCTAATTGGACATTTTTGTTACCTCCAGCAAATTTATCAGTTGATTATAGGAATATTATGTGAATATCATTTGGACACAATAAGAAATGGGAGCAATTCTTCTTCTTAACTAGACCTTTTATGTGAAGCGTCCTCCTAAAGCTAGTGCCTCATATGCTGTTCTGTGTAAGCTCTTTTCTCTGAGGATTTCTGAACTCAATTTTGCATCTACCATGGCTACATATACATATTATGAAACATGATTTGCTTATTCTTAATGTCCCTAGCAACTTAAAAAATTTAAACAGTGGTTGTCATGTTAAGAAATCAGAAAATAATATCCAATTCTGCTCAAGGATGACATTTTACCCACAAATGACATTGTCAATATGGGGTTCATTAAGGATAATTTCTAGACAATGGCTCAGATTAACCAGGAGAAATTTGAAGGCTCATCTAATGATGTATTCATTAAGGAAGTGTTCATTGAACACCTTCAGAGTGAAGTATTATAGAAAATGCTTTGAATAAAAGAAATAGGTACCATCTAGTAACTTGATTTGATTTTTTTTTTTTTCTGTAGTTGAGGGAATGCAGCATAGAGTCTACAACTGACTTGCTCAAAGTTGTAGAATTTGGTGGTGGTCTTGGTAACTCAGCTTCCTTCATGTTAGTAACTGGCTGTTTTCTTTGCATTAATTATCTCTATTCTGTATTATCTGATATCTATTCTGTATTATTACATGTTTTCTGATTTCTATTATCTACCTGATATCTATTCTGTATTATTACATGTTTTCTGATATCTATTATATACCTGATATCTATTCCGTATTATCATATTATATCCTGAGGACATAAACAGTATATGGCCTTACCCTTGAAAAACTAATGATCCAGTGGAATGGACAGATATGTAAACATTTAATTAAAGCATAGTCAGAGGAAGATCCACCACAAGTAAAGACCACAGTCCCTAGCAGTGCTTCCTTAATGGGATATATAACACCATGATGCAAGAATTAACATTATAATATTGAAGGAGGGGTTGAGATAAACCTTCTGAGTTAGGTCTCAGCCTGAAATGTTTTGTCATCAGTTAAAAGCCAAAACAGAGAAAAAAAATCCAATCCATTAACTGGCAACTGCAGCAAAGCAATTTTCAGAATTGCTAAAACACAAAAGGAAACAGAATCTTATTAGGTTCTATATTGTAAATATTACATGTGGAAACAAATAGAGATATAAAGCAAGACTTGCATGCATCTGGTTTTTAATATTGCATATACTCAAATTCTAAATTTCAGCCTATGTGAGATATTGAGAACTTTTACTGTTTATATTTGATTTCTGATACAAGGAGGTAATCAATCTAAGTAACATAACTATGTTGTTGGTGGTGGTGCTTTAAAGCAAGGGGAGAGTAGGAGAGAGAGAGAGGGAAAGAGAGAGAGAGAGATCCTATTGATTATGTTTCTGTGAAAAATACTAATACACCCTTACGGGATATAATGTCAATATTTAGAAATAAACATGCTTTTTATTTCAAGTACTTTTGAAATAAAGTGATTGATGTTAACTAAATTAACAAATATTTAGTGATGTCTAAATCAAAAATTTTACCTACTGGAATTAAGTGACACAGCTAAATTTCTCCTAGTCTTCCATAGACTTACAGTGTGTATAAATACTATATTGGTGCTACTGTATTTTGCTGAAGGAATGCTATATTTCAGGAACATAAAAAGGATTGAAAAAATAGAGCTTTGTGCTTCTTTATGTGTTAGATGGGAATGCTGTTGTTTCCTCAGATATGGTGAATATGAAATAAGATTATGTGAGCTCCTTGGTACAGAATGGTTGGTTAAGATAGCTTAGCTTGCTGGCTTACTTAGCCCAGCAAAAAAAAGAAAAAAA
>NW_016107476.1:4499196-4516517 GCF_001604975.1 Cebus imitator
GGTGAATTAAGTAGAGCCATAATTCTATATGAAAATAATTTATTCCTTAGAAAGAAATAGTGGTTAGTTTGTGAAAACACCACCACTGTATACTAGTAGCAGTTAATTTTTGAAATGGATTATTTATAATACTACTTTAGATTTTTTAATATTCTGGTCATAATTCTAAAAAGTCATAAATATGTAATTGTTTTACATGTATCCATCTATACATATTTAGAACTATACAATGTATGTTTTTGTTGATATTATAAATGATATATTTTGTTTCATTACATGAACTAATATGTTGTTATATATGAATTGAACTGATTACTCTAGGTTCATTTTCAAGCCTGTAGCCATTATTTTTATATTTTATTATTCTTGATTCCAATAATGTTCCAGCAGCTCCCTAAACATACATAATTTGGTCTCTTCTAAGAGTTAAAATTATTATTACATATTTTGTCTTTAGATATTGACTAGAATGTGATAACAATGTTAAAAGATAGCAGTGAGAATAGAGCTAATTGAATTGTTCCTTAACATTAAACCTCTAAGAATTCACTATTGAAATAATGCTTATTGTGTTCATTATTTGTATTTTACTCTGTTTATTAAGCATATTTCTGTTAAATGACTTTTAAGTTTTATCAAATATATCTTTTTGATCAATTTACATGATCATAGGTTTGATTGTTTTTAAAATTTTTCCTATTGCTATATACTACATTAATAATTTGAATACTGTTAAACTATTTGATACATTCTGGAGTAAAACTTACATAGTCATTATTTATTACAGTTTAATAAAATCATGAATATATTAAATAAATGGTTTACATTTAATTTAACTTGTTGAATTAAAGTTTTTCCTCAAGTTTGGTGTTTTTGTTGAGGATCTTTGCACCCATCTTTTTGTTAGGCAGCTTTTGCTAGATTAAGTTGAGGTAAAGAGCCGCCCAACATGTCAGTGGCATTCATTACAAGAATTTCCTCACCCTCTCACCCCCAATTTACACGTGGACCACTGCAGCTCTATTTCAATGTCTTTACCATCCCGGGATGGTAAGAGATCAACCCTTATCTTTTATCTTATTATAAATAAAAAGGGTAAAAGAGCTGGTGAAATCCACCCATACTGCTAAATCTTTTGCTGGGAACTGTTATCCAGAATCATAATTACTCACATTTCATTGATCAAACCAATTGTATGACAAAACCTGATATTAATGAATTAAGGAATTATACTTCTCCCGCAGGGAGAGACTACATATTGTATGATGACGGACAAGGATATATGATTCTCTTACAGGGAAGGGAAAAGTGAATAAATGGGAATAATAATCCAATCCGATCTACCAAAGTAATTGTAAATAAGATTGGGAATGCTTGTTTTGGTTTTATCTTTTTCAGGTTTCATGTTTCCTCTTGCCGGGTATGCTAGCCTTATAAAATGAATTGGAAATTTTTTCTGATTATTTTCTAGAATTACGTATACACACACGTGCCCACACACACACACACACACACACACACACACACTCTACATACTGTTGATTCTCATTCTTCACAGTAGTTCAATTATATGAAGTCACCACAAATACTAAATTATCAAATACTAAACTATTACTCCTAGCTAACTAATGCAGGGTAAGATTTCTGTGAGTCTCCGGTCACAATGTTTTTGTTAATTGATGTGTAAATTCATGTTACGTGTTTTTCTGTTTAAAGTCACCTTATTTAATATATATTGTTGATTCATTAAAATTGAGTTCGTCTCAACAGCACTGTAACTCATGCCTGGACAAAGTTTATCTAATATATATTTTCTCTGTAAGTGACATCACAGCCTTCTTTCACATAGAAATGACATCATTTCAGCACTATGTGTAGAGGCTACTTTAAATAGAAAAATCACCAAAAAGCACAAAAAATATTAAAAATGTGTCACTAAATATACTACAAAAGGACTTTGTTTATAATATGGAGCTGAAACAAGAAGGTAAGTTGAACCTCAGCTGGGAACGTGTACATCAGGTGACTCAAATATTCCATTGCTCTATGTATATCCATAAATGACCTCAAAAATAGCACAAGTATTGATTTTGGAGTTACAAATACGTTTCAGCAGTAAGCAAATTTTCAAATATGGAATCCACAAATAATGTGGATCAACCGTGTACATATACTAGACTTTGGCTCTCATTACAGATTTTTTTTAGAAACATCATTTCTGTTTTAAAATTTTATTTTACAACTTGCTATTTAGACTTATATTCAACTTATTTTACTATTCCCTGCTAATTCTTAATAAAGTTTATTTTTAACATCTCTTGGTCAATGGGTATCTTGCTAAATACTTTATTTATATGGGTCGTATTATTTCTGAGCCCTTTAATTTCTAAGAATGCTTTTCTTTTCCTGTCCACCATAAATAATAACTTAGAGACATATCAAATTTGTGAGTCACAAAATTGTTTTCTGGTGTTTAATATTACAAGAAAGTCTGAGGCCTTCCTGTTTTTATTTCTTCTGGAGAACTACCATTTTCCTATTTAAATTGGATGATTTTCTTGAATTTAAAAATTCATAAGACTAATTCTTTGATTTTACTTATTCAATTACACTTTCCTGACATTTGCTAAAATATCTTATTACACAGGCTGAGGTCTGCAGATTTTGAAACATTTTTAAGCATAGTTTTCACTGTTGTTTCTGTTCCATCTAGTTGACTTCTTTTAAAAGAATATTTAATTCACAATTTTGATTTCTCTACTTTTTGTTCTCTACAGTGATGATCTCCAACAATTTCACATCTATCTTTCTTAAAATATTTTCCCCAATTCATTCCCAATATAACTGTTTAGTTCTGCTTACATTTTAATTCAGATTTTAATATTTTCAAGAATTTAATTTTTAAAGTAAACAAGCTACATTACTTTCTGTCTGCTTCTCAGTTAACTCCCGTTTTATCTCACTCTTTATTTGCATTTTGTTTTAATCTGTGTAAGATCTATATAAGATCAGAATGACCCATGTAAAATACATTTTGTCAATATCAGTAAGTACACCATGCAGATAATTTTCTCTAAGATTTCTTTGCTTCTTGTTGCTAACTGCTTCAGAATAATTTTCTTCTTCTCAGCTAAAGTGTGTGATCTTCTTTTATGCTGCAGAATCTTGTCATATGCCTAATTAGCAAGAGTTCTCTTTATTTATAAATGCAATTTTTCTATGAGCTGCCCAGAGTTTGTGAGTAAAACTTTTCTTTTAAAAATAAGAGTGTTAAATCCATCTTTGTTTTATAATGAAAATAAGGATTTCTTTTTTTCTTTTGAGACAGAGTTTTGCTCTGTCGCCCAGGCTGGAGGGCAGTGGTGTGATCTTGGCTCACTGCAACTCTGCCTCCTGGGTTCAAGTGATTCTCCTGCCTCAGCCTCCCGAGTAGCCAGGACTACAGTAGTGGGCCACCACACCTGGCTAATGTTTGTATTTTCAGTAGAGATGGAGTTTCGTCATGTTGGACAGGCTGGTCACAAACTCCTGACCTCAGGTGATCCACCTGCCTCCACCTCCCAAAGTGCTAGGATTACAGATGTGAGCCACCACGTTCGGCCAAACAAGAATACTTTTGATTGAGCTATCTGTTTCTCTATTAGATATTTTCTGTCAACTTTGGGATTGTGGAGTTTATCATTTCCTTGAACCTTGGTGGGAATTGTTGGACAAAATCACTCTATGGAGGATAAAAGAAAAACTAAGGAGTGTGGATACAAAAATAAAAAAAATGATTCATTGGCTGGACCAGGAAGGCAGAAGGAAGCATCCCATGATAAATAGTGAACTGCTGATTAACCATAAGGGCTTCCTTCTATCTTTTGTGGAGGAACCAAAATTTGGAAACCAAACTACAAGGTCCAATTAATTTCAGAATACTTTTTATTTATTTTTGAACAACAATAATTTGTCAACAATGAAATATGTCCAAAATAGCATGAATGGATGTGCCTTGATTCCTCTAATATCTTGGCTATGGCTATTTGAGGGAGCAAAAGTGTCACATTAACATTTTTTAGAAACTTCATAGGTCTTCTGGGAAAAATGCCTTCATTTTTTAATAGAAAAATAATTATCTTCAATTTATAACAGAAATAATTGGCATGCCTATCCTCTTCCACTTCTAATAATGCCACATTTTGGGGGAAATACAGATAGAAAATATAGAATGAGATCTTATCAAAAGCAGTGTGCCTGGGAGATACTGTGAGTATGACTCCAAGCACCACAATAAAGTAAGTCACACAATGTTTTTAAACAAATGCATATAAAATTATATCTACACTAATACTATTAATAAAGTATGCGATAACATTATGTCTTAAAATGTACATAAGTGAAGACTACTTTATTGCTAAAAAATGTTTAATGATCATCTGAGTTTTCAGTGAATTGCAATCTTTTCACTGCTGGAGGATCTTGCCTCAGTGCTGCTGACTGTTGACTGATCAGGATGGCGGTTGCTGAAGGTTGTGGTGGCTGTGCCAATTTCTTAAAATAAGACAACAAGAAATCTGCCCCATTGATTGACTCTTCCTTTCACAAAATATTTCACTGTAGTGTGAGATGGTATTTCATAACATTTTACCTGCAGTAGAAAGTATTTCAAAGTTGGTGTAAACCCTCTCATTCCCTGCCACTGTTTTATTAATTAAGGTTGTGTAATAGTATAAATCCTTTGCTGCCATTTTAACAGTGATAATAGTATTTTCATCAGCAATAGTTCTCATCTCAAGAAACCACTTTATTTGTTCATTCGGAAGAAGCAACTCATCATTGCTCAAGTTTAATCATGTGATTGCAGCAATTCAGGCTCCAATTCTAATTCTAGTTCTCTTGCCATTTCCACTGTTTCTGTAGTGACTTCCTCTACTGTCTTGAACCCCTCTAGGTCATCCATGAGGATTAAAATAAACTTAATCTAAACTCCTGTTGAGGTTGATATTTTGACCTCCTCTCATGAATCATGAATGCTTTTGATGGCATCTGGAATGGCGACTCCTTTCCAGAAGATTTTCAGTTTGCTTTGCCCAGACACATCATTGGACTCACTATCTACAGCAGCTTTAGCCTTATGAAGTTTATTTCTTAAATAATAAGACTTAAAAGTTGAAATTCCTCTCTGCTCCATGGGCTTCAGAATGAATGTGGTGTTAATAGGCAAGAAAAATCATGTATCTCTCTAAATCTCTATCAGAGTTCTTGGGTGACTAGGTGTGTTGTCAATGAACAGTAATATTTTTACAGGAATCATTTTTTATTAGCAGTAAGTCTCAACAGTGAGCTTAAGATGTTCAGTAAACTGTCTGGGCATGGTGGTTCATGCTATCAGTAATCCCAGCCTTTGGAAGGCTGAATTGGGTGAATCGCTCGAGCTCAGGAGTTCCAAACCAGCCTAGATAACAAGATAAGAACGCATTTCTACCAAAAATACACACAAAAAATTAGGTGGGCATCATGGTGTACCCACTTGTGGTCACAGCTACTCAGGAGGCTTGAGGTGGAAGGATAGCTTGAGCCTGGGAGGTTGAGAGGCTACAGTGAGCTGTAATTGTTCCACTGCATTCCACCCCTGGGTGACAGAGTGAGATTCTGTCTCAAAAAAAAAAAAAAAAGATACTTGGTAAACTATACTGTAAACTATATTGTAAACTATTCTGTCATCCAGGCTTTGTTGTACCCTTTACAGAGCACAGTCAGAGTAATTAGCATAGTTTTTTTTTTTTATACTTTTATTTTAGCTTCAGGAGGACATGTGCAGGCTTGTTATATAGGTAAACTTGTATCACAAGGGTTTTATGTGCAGATTATTTTGTCACCCAGGTAGTAAGCCAAGTACCCAATAGTTACTTTTTCTATTTCTCTCCCTCCTCACACCCTCCTGCATCAAGTAGACCCCAGTATCTGTTGTTCCCCTCTTTGTGTCCATGTTTTCTCAACATTTAGCTCCCACTTATAAATGAGAACATGCGGTATATGGTTTTCTGTTCCTGCATTTGTTTGCTAAACATAATGGTCTCAAGCTCCATCCATGTCCCTGCAAAGGACATGATCTCATTACATTTATGACCATGTAGTATTACATGGTGTATATGTGCCATATTTTCTTTCTTTCTTTGGTTTTTTTTTTTTTTAATTGTACTTTAGGTTCTGGGGTACATGTGCAGATCATGGAGGATTGTTGCATAGGTACATACACGGCAAGGTGGTTTGCTGCCTTCATCCCCCCATCACCTATATCTGGTATTTCTCCCCACGTTATCCCTCCCTGTCCTCCCCACCCCCTACTCTCCCTCCCTTAGCCCCCACAACTGACTGCAGTGTGTGATGCTCCCCTCCCTGTGTCTACGTGTTCTAATTGTTCAACACCCACCTATGAGTGAGAACATGCGGTGTTTGGTTTTTTGTTCTTGTGTCAGTTTGCTGAGAATGATGGTTTCCAGATTCATCCATGTCCCTATGAAGGACATGAACTCATCATTTTTTATGGCTGTGTAGTATTCCATTGTGTATATGTGCCACATTTTCTTTATCCAGTCTATCGTTGATGGACATCTGGGTTGGTTCCAGGTCTTTGCTATTGTAAACAGTGCTGCAATGAACATATGTGTGCATGTGTCTTTATAATAGAACAATTTATAATTCTTTGGGTATATACCCAGTAATGGGATTGCTGGGTCAAATGGTATTTCCATTTCTAGGTCCTTGAGGAATCACCTCAAAGTTTTTTAACTTTGATCATATTTGATGACCTTGGGGGTTTGTGACATAAGGTGGATTCAGTCGACTGGCTTCATGACTGGAAGACTTTTACGGGGACCTGGCTCAGCTCAGAACTCCTGCCTGGATCCCATGCTGTTACTCTGGTAGACTGGTATTAGGCCCCAGCTTTTATATCTGGCTCCTTCAGGTTAGGAACCCTATTGTACTGGAGAGGCTGAGGTGCTACAAGACCACTGGTCTCAACACTCTAGTGGATGGTGCCAGCCGAAGCACTTCACAGGGCAGTGACAGTAAGATCTGTCCTTGTTCCCATGAACCAGCAGCAACTGCTGCAGTAGGATTGCAGGGTACACACTTGTCCATTTGCTGTAGCATGGTTCTCATGGGTGCTGGGATGCTAGCCTTGATGTGGGTATTCACAGCAGCAGTGGTGGCAGTTTGGCTTGGTGGGGGCGAGGAGCACCCATTGGGACTATGTGCCTATCCCTACAGATGGTGGTTTTAGCATAGAGATGGAGCATTGGTGGGTTCAGGACTATGTACATCCTCTGGGTATGTTCAAGCTGGCAGCAGTCTGCTCAAGGCTGGGGGCTAGTCTACCGTTTTCCATGCCTAGTTTTGCTCTGGTGGCTGAGGCTCAGGGGCAGGGTGCTGGCAAGGGTGGGGCTGAGGGGTTCTGTCCCTGCTGATGTTTTGAAGCAGTGTGGTGTCGGGGTCTGACAGGCAGATCCTGACCCAAATACAGATGAATAAATTCACTCAGACACTGATTTTCAGTGAAAGAGTGGGCTGGGGTGTCCAGGCCATTCATCCAAAGGAGTTAACAGCCTCCAGTCCCCACACTCCCACTCGCTGGCCCTGTAGGCTTTTATTTAGTATAGATCAAAGGACAAGGGTCTTTGGATAAACACCATTAGAGGATCATTAACTTCTGCCCACCCCCTGCAGAGGGGCAAAGTTTGGTCTTAGGACAACAAGCCATTTAGATAAACTCCTTGTTAACTGCCCTATGCTTCAAGCCTCAAGATAAAAGAGCTAGCAGCCTTGGGCCAATTCTTTCCTGAAGCTTTAACAAAAACCTCCCTGCCTTCCAAGAAGGTTTGCAATTATTCTACAATGTTTGTAATTTTGCCAGCCACCCTGATCAATCCCTCACAGTGTGGCAGGGTGGGGTTGGTGAGGGGGTGCACTCACACCAGCAACAATGGCATGGCAGGATGCAGGTTACCAGTACCAGTGTGCTGATGGAGAAGGGAAGGCTAGGTCTGCCTGGGCATACACACACTAGCATAGTGATGTGGAGGGTGGCCATGTGTGTGAACAACCTGTTGTGTGTCTGCAGAGGCCACTCTGCTGGAACACTGCCAGTCAAGTATGGTCCACTAGGTATGGTGTGGGCCCCGGGGGCACATGGCAGCTGTACTGCAGGCAGCTGTGGCCAGGCTGGAGCCCCGCAAGAGGCCAGAAGACTGAGAGGTGCTCAGATTGGACTGGTCTTGTCTCATGGGTAAGACTGCCCTGCAAAGTTCAGGTCTGAAAGTTCCCCTAGGGCTAAATTCTCCTATGCGAGTCTAGGAGACTCCTGTGCAGTCTCCTATACAATTCTAGCCTGGGGGGTGCACATCTCTGACAGTGCTTCACTCCAGTTGCTCCCGTCAGACACTCTCTTTGCTCTGCCCGTGGCTGGAATTCTGCCCCTACCACTTCTTTAAGTAGCTTTCCCTGCCAACTCAAGTGTCCATGGTGGTTGAGGGGGTCTCCTGCTGAGACTCCAAAGGCCCACAGTGAGAGTGGGTTGCTCCTTGCCTGTTAAACTCACTCCCTCTGTAGGAGTCACTGGGAACCAGGAACACATTCCAGTGTACACTAGCCCCCGGGAAAAGTTCCTACCTTCTTCCTCCTTCAGCAGAGCCTGTGTGTTTTCCCTCTGTCTGCTCTGCCTATAGTTACAGGATAAGACCATGGCAGTGCTGAGATATGAACTCATTTTTACCTAGCACCAAAGGCCTTGCTCATTCATGCAGACTTTAGAAATGAAAAATAATTGCCATCATTTTTGTTAAATCACGTTCCTTCAGTCCAATTCTCCAAAGCTTTTATGAAACCTATGTGATGCTGTAATACAATTGATTATTACAGCATTTATGGAGTATACCATTCATAGCTTTAGGCTACATAGCGACAGTTATATATCATGGTCTCTTGAATTCCGTCTTTTCATAAAATCTATGGATTTGAAGTCAGGATGTTTTCAGAAGACCAGCTGGTGTTAAAAATCCAAATAGATCAAATATTGTTTCTATCTGTGTGACAAATAATACCAATGTGTGTAATTACGGTGTGAGAAACCCGCATAATTTCTCTGAGGAAAGTTTATTTCACTGAAAGTAGTCATTGCCAATAAGCAGTAGAAGCCCTAATCAGTGGCTCTTATTTTGTAATTACACTTTTCATATTAATTTTAGTGTATGTGCAGCCAAAGCAAGTACCACATTTTTATCTTAAGCAATGACTAAGATTGTGTGTGATATAGGTGAAGACTATCACCAGATAAACATCATCAAAAAGTTATTTTTTAAAAGTATCTTTCTGTTGTGATATTTTTAGTACCTTTCTTCCTATCCTATTCCCTCCTCTTCCACAAATATATGTTGAGGATCAATTCTGTGATGCATGAGGCATTAGGCACTTTAATAGGTAATCCTTTAGGTCTCTCTCAGATTTGAGTTTGATTATATGGTGTCCATTATGTAGATGAGGATACATCCTCTGTGAAGTGCAAGGTCACATAATCAAATGTGGAAAAGTAGATCTGTTTCTTGCTGAAAGAAAGTGAATATTGAATGCTGCTGCATGAAGCCCAAAGCTTCAGTTGAGAACCTCAGAAACCAGATAACTCTGAGCCATAAGGCATGATATTGGCCTCTCAGAAGTCTGAATAAATAAGTATGGGGGTTTCCCTTATTGTGAAGGCATTCATGACTCATTTCTCTAGGATATTAAAGTGAATTCTTCAGTGGAAGACAACTGGAAAATGAGTGTCCTTATATACAGACATAGGATTTTAATATAAGTAAGCATGAAATTGACCTTGGTGGGGAGAGCTCTGAAACAAGATTACATGGTCTGAGTGAAGTTCTAACAAAAGAGAATATTATGTATGAAGACACAAGAAAGACACAGAGGTAAGAAAAGGAATATTGCCTGGAGTCTGGAATGCAGGAGCATGTGCATATATGTATGTGCACATGTGTGTGAGTGCTTATGTACTGAGGTAAGTTTAGATGAGCCTGGATAATTAATAAGCTGTGCTTGTATTTTGCAAAGATACACTCAAGAAGAGACACAAGTTGGAAACCATTGCAGAAATACAGTAAGACATAGTGGTGACATGAAGCTAAGTTTATGATGATGAATTTGAGGAGACATTCTAGGCCCTGGCTTAGAAAACAACATAAAAAAAAAGATTTGGTTCTTCAGGAACATAATGCCCACAGACAAACTTCACTACAAACAGAATTTGTTTATAGACAGATGTATATATCACTGCTTACTTGGATGAAATATATGCATATACTTCCATGTACAGATGGATTCATCACTGAAAGAAAAGGTGCCAATAAGCAATAGAAGCCCTACTCAGTGGTTACTACACTACAAATATATTTACCTACAAATTTACCTCTACCAGACAGTTTTACCTGCTATTTTTGAAAGGTAAAGCAGTTGCTTGATTTATTATTTTAAACTTAGGAGTGTGTTTCAAATTGCTATTAGTGAAATGAAAATTATTTGAACTTGAACAGATATGTAAGTATATTTGATGTTGCTTGGTAGCTTTTCTCATGCAGATCTATTTCGCACATGAGATTTGCCAGGGAGTTGAAGCTGCCTCCTATTCTGCACCTGTTTATATGATTTGCTAATAATCTTTTGTAGTGAAGGTTTATGAACATGGTGAAAATTTACATACATTCAATTGACAGATATGATAAAATGGCATTACTCAAGTTTCACCTATGATTTTGATAAATAGTTTTCAAACTGGTTTTGGGGTTTGATGTAATCCCAAAGGGGTAGACAACAATTTTACTACTAAAAAGTGTTAACATTATTTTGGCTATAGACTCCAATTTTTGATTAACAAAATAATTGGCATAATTATTTCATTACAATTTCAATTTAAGTAGAGTTATACAATTCTCCTTTTACTCAGCACATTTTGGTTTTTTGTTTGTTTGAGACAGGGTCTTGCTCTGTCACCCATACTGTAGTGCAGTGGTATGGTCGTGGTTCACTACAGTCTTAACCTCCTGTGCAGAAGCAATCCTCCCCTCTCAGCCCCCTGGGTAGATAGGACTACAGGTGTGCACCACTATGCCTGGCTAATTTTTGTATTTTTTATAGAGACCAGGTTGCACCATGTTGCCCAGACTGTCCCTAACCTCTGGGCTCAAGCAATCCACCCACCTGGGCTTCCCAAAGAGGGGGAGGGATTATAGGCATGAGCCAATGTCCCCAACCCCATTTCTCTTTTTAATTCTTGGCCAGGCGTGGTGGCTCACGCCTGTAATCCCACCACTTGAGGAGTGCCGAGTCGGGTGGATCACCTGAGGTAAGGAGTTCGAGACCAGCCTGACCAACATGGAGAAACCCTGTCTCTACTAAAAATACAAAACTAGCCAGGTGTGGTGGTGCATGCCTGTAATCCCAGCTACTTGGGAGGCTAAAGCAGGGGAATCTCTTGAACCTGAGAGGCGGAGGTTACAGTGAGCTGAGATCATGCCACTGCACTCCAGCCTGGGCAACAAGAGCGAAACTCTGTTTCCAAAAAAAAAGAAATATTTCTTAATGATCTGCTTTGACTTCATTATTTTATATATTTTATCAGTTATGTGATTAATATTCACATATTCTTTTCTCACATTTTTGAAGCATTGTGAATATTACATCATCATGTCAATTATTTGCAAAAATACATACAACCAGATATAAAAGAATTCTTCACATAATAGATAAAATATATAAAATAATGAAGTCAAAGCAGATCATTAAGAAATATTTATAAACATTAGGTATTGAATGTACAGATGTTGCCAAAGTTGTACATCCACAGGGTCAGTCATCATAAATTCTGACTGATGTTTAAAATGAGTGCAGGAAATACCTAATTAAGTAGTAAATTGAAAACCATCTAATCTTCTTCCGATGCATCTGTGCCGCATTGTCTTCTTTGCATTTGTAAACTTGAATTGCGCCTTGAAGAGGAGTCTTAACAGAGATATAAGTCCATCCCTTCCTGGTAAACCGCCTTTCAATGACGCCAGGCATTTCGCAGCCCTTGCTTAGAATGAAATCTTTAAAGGCAACTGGTCCATAAAGATCGTCAAAAATGTCGGGTTCCTCAGGCTTTTCAAGTAAGAGATTGGGGTCAATCAAAGGTTCATCACTTCTTAGCTCTTTCCACAACGTAGGCTTGAGGTATCATGCTCCTCCATGCCTCATCTTCACAGGCTGTGCAGTTTAAGAATTCAGTGGCGTCCGGAGCCATAAAGAGAATTCGACCTCATCCATTTCATCTAGCTCCATGCTGTAGTGCAGCTCTGAGGACCACTCTTTTATCTTCTTAGTCTGTTGGTCTTGATAGGTTGCTTCGCACTCAGAGGTAAAGTCATACAGACTCCTGATGCACTTTTCATCAACTCCCATGCCTGGAACCCACTTGAAGAACTCACTGAATTTTCTCAATGTGTATCTATGTTGAAGAGAGTCAGAAACGCATTCTGTTGTGTTTGGTGTATCTTCCTGAAGCAGTTCTTCCAGATGGGACGCTTAAATCTTAGGAGGCTCTGAGAACTGATGGGACACTGGAGCTTTGGGAGGCTGCGGGTGGAGACGAGACACTTCAGTCTTAGGAGGCTCCGGGCAGTGACTGGACACCTGACGAGTTTTTGGGAGGCTCTGGGTGGAGACTGGACCACCGATGAGTCTTGGGACGCTCCGGGTGGAGACTGGAGCCCCGAGTCTTGGGAGGCTCCAGGCGGAGACTGGACACCCGACAAGTCTCGGGAGGCTCCGGGCGGAGATGAGATACTCGAGTCTCAGGAGGCTACAGGCAGAAATGGGACACCTGCGTCTCAGGAGGCCTCAGGCAGAATTCCCCACGAGGGTATTTACCAGGCTTGGTGGGTTTGTCGGTTGTCTTCTCCTGGTTCTCACAATGAGACCATTCGTCCTCCTGCTTCCTCTCAGCATTCAGCAGTTTCGGTACCTGTAGTAGGAGACTGCACAACCAACGAGTGTTGGGAGGTTCCAGGCAGGGATGGGACACTCCAGTCTTGGGAGGCTTGGGGCAGAGACTGGACACCCGCGTCTTGGGAGACTCCAGATGGAGACTGGACACCCGACGAGTCTTGGGAGGCTCCAGGAGAGGATGAGACACTCCAGTCTCGAGAGGGTCCAGGCAGAGACTGGACACCTGCGTCTTGGGGGACTCCTGCTGGAGACTGGACACCCAGGGCGTCTTGGGAGGCTCCGATAGGAGATGGGACACTCCAGTCTTGGGAGGCTGAGGGCGGAGACTGGACACCTGACGAGTCTTGGGAGGCTCCCGTTGGAGATGAGATAGGCAAGTCTCGGGAGGTTCTGGGCAAAGATGAGATAGACGAGTCTTGAGGCTCTGAGCGGAGATGAGTTAGGCAAGTCTTGGGAGGCTCCAGGCAGAGATGGAACACTCCAGTCTCGGGAGGCTGCGGGCGGCCTTCCTCATAACGGTATTCATCAGTCTCGATGGGTTCCTTGGTTGCTGTCTCCCAGGCCTCACCACGAGCCCATATGTCCTCCAGCTTCTTCTCAGTATCCAGCAGTTTCAGCACCTGTAGTAGGAGATAGGATACCCGACAAGTGATGGGAGGTTCAGGGCAGAGATGGGACACTCCAGTTTCAGGAGGCTCCGGGCAGAGACTGGACACTCGACAAGTCTTAAGAGGCTCCGAGCAGAGACTGGACACCCGCGTCTTGGGAGACTCCATGTGGAGACTGGACACCTGACACGTGTTGGGAGGATCTGGGAGGACATGAGACACTCCAGTCTCAGGAGGCTCCGGGCAGAGACTGGACACCTGACGTGTGTTGGGAGGATCTGGGACGACATGAGACACTCTAGTCTTCGGAGGCTCCGGGCAGAGATTGGACACTCGACGACTCTCGGGAGGCTCCGGGCACAGACTGGACACCCGATGAGTCTTGGGAGGCTCTGGGTGGAGACTGGACACCCTACTAGTGTTGGGAGGCTCCGGGCTGAGATGGGATACTAGAGTCTCGGCAGGCTGCGGGCAGAGTTCTCCACAAGGGTGTTTACCAGGCTCGGTGGTTTTCTCAGCTGCCTTCCCCCAGGCCTCACAACAAGCCCATGTGTCCTCCAGCTTCCTCTCAATATGCAGCAGTTTCAGCACCTGTAGTAGGAGATGGGACACCTGACGAGTGTTGGGAGGTTCCGGGCAGAGAAGGGACACTCCAGTCTCAGGAGGCTCTGGGCGGAGACGAGATACGCGAGTTTCAGGAGGCTCCGGGTAAAGACTGGACATCCGACGAGTCTTGGGAGGCTCCAGGACGAAACTGGACACTCGAGTCTCCAGCGGCTCTGGACAGAGATGGGGCACTCCAGTCTCAGGAGGCTGCAGGTGGAAATGGGACACTCCAATCTCAGGAGGCTCTGGACGGAGATGGGACACTCCAGTCTCAGGTGGCTCGGGGCAGAGATAGGATACTCCAGTCTCCAGAGGCTCTGAATGGAGATGGGACACTTCAGTCTCAGGAGACTCTGGACGGAAATGTGATACCAGAGTCTCGGGAGGCTGCGGGCCGAATTCCCCACAAGGGTATTTACCAGACTCGGTGGGTTCCTCGGTTGCCTTCTCCCAGTCCTCACAACAAGCCCATGCGCCGTCCAGCTTCCTCTCAGGATCCAGTAGTTTCAGCACCTGTCGTAGGAGATCTGGAGGCATATCTTCTCCCAGATTAGGGTCCATGGCCAAGGAATGTTCAGCCATAAGCTGGCCTTCCACTTCCTCTACGAACGCCTTACGTGTTAGCTGGGCTGGCGAGTTTGCAAAATAGGGCCGCTTTCTTGAGCAGCTTTTTCTGCTTGCTTTTGGGGTCAGCCTGGGGACCTTTGCGAGAGATTTTGGGGAGTAAGAACTCCTCACGACAACAAACGTGCGTATCTTCGGGAGACGTACAGCCGTAGTGGAAGTCGTGCCGTAGCGGAAGTCGTGCCGTAGCGGATGTCGTGCCGTAGCGGATGTCGTGCCGTAGGGGATGCGGTGCCTTAGCAGAAGTCGTCCGTGCTCTCCTTAATGAATATCCAGTTACGGGTGTCCACGGGCGGGAACTTCGGGCGCCTGTGCTTGTCCTCTATGAAGCACTTGGAAAGCGGTATGTCACAGTACCAAGGGCTTGGAGTCCATGCCCAGGTACCTCATCAGTCCTGTGGCCTCTGGTCCCCTATGGTGGCCCTCGCTTGGGCGTCACCTCTCCAGCTTCCGCGGTTCCTGATCCCTGCGGCTCTAGTCGATAGGAGACTGTGAAGAGCCACGCGTAACCCAGGTACTTCCTGGAGGCCCGACAGTGCTGACATCACCTGAGCAGCCTGAGCAGCGTGGATTCTGACAGGTGTGTAGTGGAATCTTATTCTGGGTTTCATTTGCATTTCCTAATAACTGCTGGTATTGAACATCTCTGTATTTGCTTATTTGCCATCCTTATCTCTCCCTGGTTGGGGTTTCTATTAATTTTTTTCCCCATTTTTACACTGTGTTGCTGGATATCATATTTAGTTTTGCAAATCCTTTTTGTGTTCTGGATGTAAATAGGTTATCACATAGATGTTTTGCAAATTTTTCAGTTTATCCTTGGCTTTTCCCTTTCATTGTCTTAACATTGTCAAAGAGAAGTTTTTTAATTTGATGAAGTCCAATTTATCAATTTGTTCTTTTACGAATTGCGCTTCTTTTGATGTATGTGAAAACTTTGCCTATCCAAAGGCCACAACGATTTTTTTCATTTAAATCTGTTTTAATTTTTGTAAACAGCAGCAAAATATAGATCGAAGTCTTTATTTTAACAATGTGTTTTAATGAAAATAAAGTATGCCGAGAAACCCCTAGTTTGCTTGGTTTTGAGACTACTTTGCAGGCAACAAGTGGGGCAGATAGTTGGTCAACGATTAGTAAGTGGTTTGAAAGCATTAAGAGTAAACCACCTGTTAACAAGTATATGGTAAACAATTTATTAGCTCTTCTTAAGTCAAGCTTTGTTAGATGTAATACTAAAATTTTCTGCATTACTCCAATACCAAATCTTCCATGATGATTATTTGAAACAAACAGACATATTGCAAGGGGGAGGAAAAGGAGATAGAGTAGGAAAGTGGTAACTGCTTAATGGAGATCTTCTGTAAACATCATTACTGTTTTAAGGAATCTGTTGACAAAATCGCCCTGCCTGGCTGCTGTACTCGAAAAATAAGTATAAATCTCTCAGAAAGATTGTGCAAGACTTTGGAATGGTCAAAAGATTACTGAATATCCTTTCAATGAAAAGATAGGCCTTGTCTAGAAGACCCTTGTGGCTTTTCTGATTTTATAGGGTTCTGTGCCTTTCTTTCACTGCCTTCAACTAAGCTACTTTACAACTCTGTAAGCTGTAGAAAACGGATAGTGATGCAAATGATCCTTATCCATAGAGATGCAAATGAATTTTGTCCAATAGAGATAAATTTGATTTTCCCTTGTAGAAAAGATGATTCCAACCATTACATTTTATGGGCCTATTAACAAGTTTTGCAACTACTAGCAATTTTATTTCATCCTTTGTGATTGTCTACATATATGTGTCTGTTCTTCAGATTTTTCCTTTAAACTTGTGACATCTTACTGGTTTTCTCATTAATAAAAGAGTTACATATAAAAAAAGTATCTATTGCTTATGTATGTCTGATAATTTCAGAACTATTTTTGTAAAGACAATCTTTTCTCCATTTAATTATATTTGGAAATTGGTACAATATCAGTTGTCTATATTTTTTGAGGATCGATTTCTGGGCACTCTTTTCTCTTCCATTGATTTTTCTCTCACACAAATTTCACAATCTGTTGATTACTTTAGCTTTGTATTAAGTTTAGTAATTAGGCTATACTAGTTCTTTAACAATGTTCTTTTACAAAGTTCGTTTTTTGGGTCCTTTGAATTTCTATAGAAATTTTAAAATCAGTTTGTTTATGTCTTAAAAAAAAAAGTCCTGTTTGGATTTTGATTAGGATTCTGTTGAAGCTATAGATCAATTTGAAGATAATTGGCATATTAACAATAGGAAATCTTCTGACCGCTGAGGAAGGTTTATCTTTCCATTTGTTTATGTGATTTTGCATTTACTCAGGAATATTTTTTATTTTTTAGTCTAGACGGGGTTTCATCATGTTAGCCAGGCTGGTCTTGAACTTCTGACCTCAGGTGATCTGCCCGCCTTGCCCTGCCAAAGTGCTAGGATTACAGGC
>NW_016107476.1:4516632-4522075 GCF_001604975.1 Cebus imitator
TTTTTCTAAATGTTTTTTCATACTATCATATATAGTACTTTTTAAATTCAATTTCCAATTTTTTGTTGTTAGCATATATAAATATTGATTTTTGTATATCCATCTTGTATCATACCACCTTGGTAAACTCGCTCATTATGTTCAGGAGCATTTTTGTACATTTCATTGAATTTTCTGTATATATGATAATTTCATCTGTGAATAAAGACGGTTTTCTGTCTTCCTTTCCAATCTCAGTGTCTTTATACCGCCCCCTGGCCCCACACCCCGTCCAGTGGCCATCCTTTATTTTCCTTTGAATAATATCATTTAAATTTTTATCTCTTATAATGCTTAAAAACTTAAAACAATACCTATGAAAAAGCATTTCATAGGTTAAAAAAATTTAATTATAGACAGATTCAACCTGCATTATTCCTTAAGCATATCATTTTTTTCTCATATAGTAATTTTTTCTGTACATTCTTATTCATTTTTGAAAACAAGGTTTCTTATTTCCCTTGTTAGGCGCAACTGAACAATATTTTCTACCATTACTAGCAGGTATACCTTTGCTCCTCCTTCTAAATGAGGCATGATCAATGCCTCTCTTCCTTTTGGCTCCTCCCTTGCAACATAGACAGAATATATATTTCTATCAGGTTTCTCATTAAATCAAATAAATAATTTATGTGTAAATCAAGTTAGTCTATATAATATGATTTTGTATAGTGTCTGGAACAAAATAAGCATCCAATAAAATGTTGTTTTTTAATATAATATTACTACAATTTGAAAATAAAAATATTCTACATTCCATGTCTAAAGGAGAAGCAAACATCATGTATTTACATATCACAAATATTTTCATTTATTGATTATAAGAATCTATGTTAAGGTTTCAAGACATTTAGTAGATTTCATAATGTGAAGTTGGTAAGACCAAATTTTTTAACTTTCTTACTTAAAAAAATTCCATGGAATGTATATTAAATTCAAGAGCCAATGCTTCAACAATTCTCTTTAACAGTATTCTAACTAGCAAGCTCATGTGAGTACTCACTTGTCTAAAATGGGTGAGGGTTTGAATAAAACTTCTATATTCTAAATAATCCCACAGAAAAACACACATTGAAATTTCTAAAGTTCAACTGGACATCTTCAAAAATTTTCATGTGACTGTTCCTTAAAACAGTTTTTGTACTTACAGCCACTTTATTTTTTTCACTTTTCAAAATAGATTATTATATAAAAAACACATATCCAGAATACATAAATAACTCTTAAAACTTAATAAGAAAATAAAGAACATAAAACAAAAAATGTGTAATATATAGTAGTTTAACATGTACAGAGATTAATAGCTAAAGAAATAACTATAGGTGTATGTATATATTGGTTACTATACATGCATAGATTTTATAGTTCTGTCTGCTGAGAAACTAGAAAAAAAAAATGACACCCAAGTAACAACAAGTACATCCAGTGCCCAGGTCTTGGTTTCTAAATACCATTCTCCAAAATAACAAAGCAAAACACGAAACAGACATCCTTGGAGAAAAGAGTAATTCTAGGCCTGTGGTGGCAGTGAAAACAAAAGATGGGCCTGGAGTATTATGTTACGCCAGAAAATACAGAAGTACTCAGAAAACAAAAGAATAAAAACAGATCAGGAGCCAAACTGAAAGAGTACTCAGTGGCCAAAGTTAAGACAATTTAAGCAACAAAATGAATTAAAATTTAAAAATTATAACACAGCATAAAATAAAATATCCATGAGTCCATACTGATATAAATAATTGTACAAATAAATAAATGAGGAGAAAGGTAAAAATCTTTCTTAAAAGAATTTCAAGAAGTGTACATAGATACTCCTCCCTCCAGGAGGTGAAATTTAAATGACCTCCCCAGAGTATGGGCTGGATTCTAAAATACAGAATATGGAAAGGGAAAAATAGTGACCTTTTAGTGGAGAAACCTGGAAGTCCTCTCCTTAACCAGGAGATCAATTTTAATATCAGCAGTAAGAAGTCACATTGGTATCATGTATTCCTCTGGTAGAATGAGAAAGACACTTTACCTCTATAGTATTCTTCCCTAAAATCCAGAATCCTAGTCTAATGATGAGAAAACATCTAACAAGCCCAAGTCCAGGTACATTCTACAAAATTCTTGAGTATTCCTCAAAACCATAAAGGTCATGGGGAAGAAGTAAAGGCTGAGAACCAGTCGTAGACTTTAGATTAAAGAGACATGAGAACTAAATTCAATGTGGTAGGCTGGGTTGGATCCTGGCACCAAAAAAGGACATGGGTGTAACAAATCTACAAATCTGAATAAAGTCTGAAGTTTAATTAATAGTAATATATCAATGTTAATTTTTTTGTTTAAATGCATGTACAATGTAAGATATTAATTTTAGGGGAAGCTGAGTGAAATGTACATGAAAATGCTCTGCACAGCCTTTGCAACTGTTTCATAAATCTAAAATTATTCTAAAATAGAAGCTTTCCATTTTAAACTATATAGTGTATTATGATGAATTATCAACAAATCACTATTAGTCATACAAAAGAGAAAGCTGTAGTTTCTTTAAAATGCATACTTGTGGCCCCCTCACCCCATATATAGAAAATCATAATTTTTCAAAGTGAAGCCAGTAATCTACATTTCACATAGTCTTTAAATTATATACACCAATATGGGAGACTTACTTTTCTAAAGCCCTGTGCCTTTTATAGGCCCCAAAGACTTTCAAAGAGTTTAAAAACCACAGTAGTAATGGTATTATCCAAAGTAACCAAATTTGGAGAAAATTGAATTTCTGCAAATGCTAAATGGGAATGTAAAAATCAGATAGTGGAGCCTGTGAACAAAATAATTCACTTAGGTAATGTGCATAATTGGTAGGCCTACAGGATAATGAAGTCATGATAGAAGAGTAAAGAAGATACAAAGTTTGATAAGTACCTGACTGGCAGTAAAAAAATAAGAGTAAAAGCAACTTAATTGTGCAAACAGCCCTTCTTGGATTGAAGAAACCTGATGTCACTGTAGAGTGCAGAGGAATTACAATTGGCCTGTTCAATCAACAAGCAACAACTGCCTTAGTATTTACTCCAGAAATGAAGAGTGTAGCTGACAAGCAAAACCGACACGAAGGAGCTAGTAAAGAAATGTTCAAGCAAGTCAAAATGGTCTGAGTGGAACATCATGTAATGAATAAGTAAACAAGGGAATGAGAATAAACAATGAAAATTAATGTGATGAAGTGCATTGGTTTAACGGAGCCTAAGTAGTCCCAGTTCTGACATCTTAGTGTGCTTCTGACTGCTCTTAGTTACTTACAACCTTTATTGCAGACGTAGCTCCGGACCCCATTTTTGTGCTCCAGCAGACTCAAATTATCTAAAACCTTGCTGCCTCTTCTACCCACACACAGCACCTGCCAGCCTTTCTCAGAAACTAATTCATGTTCACTCTGATCCAACCAACTTTGGAATTCTTTTGCTTTTATTAGCTCTAAGTTTACCTTCTTGTGGAGAACCTCAGAAACTAGATAATTCTGAGGCATAAGGCATGATGTTGACCTCTCAGAAGTCTGAATAAATAAGTATGGCAGTTTCCCACATTTTGATTGCATTAATGACTCGTTTCTCTAGGATATTGGAGTAAGTTCTTCAGCCTTAATGCTCTGGCCAGAATTGCCAATATTATTTTGAATTGGTGAGAGAGTAGATCCTTGCTTTGTGTCAGTTTTCAAGGAAAATACATCAAGCTTTTGACCATTCAGCGTGATGTTGGCTCTGGGTTTGTCATAGATGGCTCTCATTATTTTGAGGCATGTTGCTTCAATAACTTAATTATTGAGAGTTTTTTTTTATTTCCTTGAAGAACTTTTCCTTTGCATTCACAGCCTGGCTAACTGGCACAAGAGGCCTAGCTTTCAGTCTATTTGGCTTTTGACATGCCTTTCTCACTAGGCTTAATCATTTCTAGGTTTTGATTTAAAAGGAGGTACACGTGATTCTTTCTTTTGTTTGAACACTTAGAAGCCAGTGGAGGGTTACTAATTGTTGTAATTTCTTTTTTTTTTTAATTGCATTTTAGGTTTCGGGGTGCATGTGAAGAACATGCAAGATTGTTGCATAGGTACACACATATTGCAGTGTGATTTGCTGCCTTCTTCCCCATCATCTATATCTGGCATTTCTCCCCATGCTCTCTCTCCCCAACTCCCCACCCCCTGCTGTCCCTCCTCTATTTTCCCCTGACAGACCCCAGTGTGTGATGCTCCCCTCCCTGTCTCCATGTGTTCTCATTGTTCAACACCCACCTATGAGTGAGAGCATGCGGTATTTGATTTTCTGTTCTTGTGTCAGTTTGCTGAGAATGATGGTTTCCAGGTTCATCCATGTCCCTACAAAGGACACAAACTCATCATTTTTTATGACTGCGTAGTATCCCATGGTGTATATGTGCCACATTTTCCCTGTCCAGCCTATTATCTATGGACATTTGAGTTGGTTCCAGGTCTTTGCTATTGTAAACAGTGCTGCAGTGAACATTCGTGTGCATGTGTCCTTATAGTAGAACAATTTATAATCCTTTGGATATATACCCAGTAATGGGATTGCTGGGTCAAATGGAATTTCTATTTCTAGGACCTTGAGGAATTGACACACTGTCTTCCACAGTGGTTGAACTAATTTACACTCCCACCAACAGTGGAAAAGTGTTCCTATTTCTCCACATCCTCTCCAGGATCTGTTGTCTCCAGATTTTTTAATGATCGCCATTCTAACTGACGTGAAATGGTATCTCAATGTAGTTTTGATTTGCATTTCTTTAATGACCAGTGATGATGAGCAGTTTTTCATATGTTTGTTGGCCTCATGTGTGTCTTCTTTTGTAAAGTGTCTGTTCATATCCTTTGCCCACTTTTAAATGGGCTTATTTGTTTTTTTCTTGTAAATCTGTTTTAGTTCTTTACAGATTCTGGATATTAGCCCTTTGTCAGATGGGTAGATTGCAAAAATTTTTTCCCTTTCTGTAGGTTGCCAATTCACTCTAATGACTGTTTCTTTTGCTATGCAGAAGCTGTGGAGTTCGATTAGGTCCCGTTTGTCTATTTTGGCTTTTGTTGCCAATGCTTTTGGTGTTTTGGTCATGAAGCCCTCACCTACGCCTATGTCCTGAATGGTTTTGCCTAGGTTTTCTTCTAGGGTTTTGATGGTGTTAGGTCTTATGCTTAAGTTTTTAATCCATCTGGAGTTAATTTTAGTGTAAGGTGTCAGGAAGGGGTCCAGTTTCTGCTTTCTGCACATGGCTAGCCAGTTTTCCCAACACCATTTATTAAATGGAATCCTTTCCCCATTGCTTGTTTTTGTCAGGTTTGTTAAAGATCAGATGGTTGTAGATGTGTGGCATTGCCTCTGAGTTCTCTGTTGTTTTCCATTGGTCT